>NC_072858.1:2560000-2612500 GCF_028858705.1 Grus americana | reverse complement strand
CATTGAGCTCACTGCCAAATTGGGGCAGTTTTGTGCCGCAAGCAAGCCCGGGCACTGAGCTAAGAGCACCAAGCTCCCTTCTCATGAGCCCCTGCTATAGGCGTGATGCGCTGGTGTCCTCACCCCGGTCCTCCCTCCGTCCCCGGCCCCTCCCGCGCACACCGCGTGCTTTAAACACACCCTGGCTAGCGTTTTGCAGAAAATAATAACTCTGCTTTTTAAGAACTGATTGGCAAAGATTTTTTTTTCTTAAATGCACGCCAGAAATTAAGATTGAGACAAATGAGCTTCTCTGGTTTTGATTTTTTTTTTTTTCCCCCCCAGGTCTCCACATCTTCACATCCAATAATGCGTGGTGTCTCTGAAGATGTAATAGGTCTGGAAAATTAATCTAGGAGAATTTTTTTAAGCAAAACACTTTTGGGATTTACCGAGGGCCTGATCCAAAGTTCCCTGGGATGGTCAAGAGCCGGTTAGTGGACTCAGCCTGGTTTGGCTGTTCTGTGCTCCCTGCAGTTGTTTCCAACATGGGCGATCCTCTCTCACGCTTGCTCAAGGAAAGTGATCGTAATCCTCAAAGTGTCGTTTCAGGGTGGACAAGCGCGGGATGGAGAACTGCAGAGATTATCAACGGCTGTGATGGACACCAGGGAGGTTGGCAAAGCTTGGCCCTCACCCCAACGGCAGCGGCGATGCTGCCTGGCGTGCAAATACCAAATATCATGGTGAGCCAAGTGGTTAGAGGCGCCCGGCTCTCGCTAGCGCTGCCTTGAACTGGATGTCTTTATTTTGGGGTCTTTAGCTCTCAGGCGGGTGTTGAAACAGTTCTGGGCGAGGTAAGTCAGGGATGCTCCCAGGAGGAAGGACAACCCGCAGCAGAGCATGACAAGGGTGAAAATGCACGAGATCTGGTTGGAGAGAAAGGGTACAAGACACCGGACAACGGGTACAAAGTATCGGAAATGCAGAAATCCGGCATGCAGATGCAAGAGGCACATTTTAATTCAATACCTCTAAAGCATGGAATTATTAAAAGCATAAAAGTCCCATTACCGAATGGCACGATATATTAGCAGTTATAGGTGTTAAATCAAACCAAGGAACATGATATTAATGGGCAAAACGGCTGTGTTTAAACAGTTGTCTACTTATTAAATCTCTAATTAAGGACATGCAAACCAAGTGGCTAAGATTTTCCACTAAAGATGATAAATTGTGATTACTGAAATGTTTTTAATGTATTACGGAGCAAGCCAATTTTATTAAAAAAAGAAAAGCAGCGATCCAAATTTTTCCCAGCAGCTTTACCTGTAATGATAGTGATACCTCTTCAGGTCACTATAAATTGATTTTCGCTGTGCTGTATTAACCCCTCACAGCAGTCTGGTACCTAGTTTTTTTAATTTTTACAGCCCTTCTTTACAGCATCTTTTGGGATTAAAATGCACAGGTCTCAAACAGGCCAGACAAGCTGAAATTGATGCCTCGTGACTTTTTGGCTGGATTGCGTATAATGTTCGCGTAACTATTTTCCTGCTATAGCATACCCCTCAATAGGAATAAGTGCACTTACTTGACTCAATCAGCCATCTGTGACTCCATCAGCCACAGTGGAAACTAATGGTAATTGCCAATTGTTAACCAGACAATAGCAGATGCTAACTTTAATATCCAACAGTGCTCTTCCGAGCATCTTTTATGTAGACATGGCCTCACTTTAATACGTGTTTTCTTTCCGCAAAATACAGCAACTTAGTAAAGGCTGATTAGCCTAGGGAGCTATGTGACTTGAAGTAATGAACTTCGAGGAATGGCAGCCGATGTTCTGTTTCTGGGCCGTAATGTCTATAATGTAAAATTTTAGAAGATTTCATTTAAAATTCTTCTTCAAAATACAGGTTTTTTTCCAGTTAAATTTCACAAAGAGCCATGTACTGGATGCTAACACGAGAGTAATGTCTTTCCTGGCAATGTCCTTGCCTCCTATTAGATAATCAATTAGTCTCAGAACATTAAAAAGCAAAATGCTGCAACAGGATTTTCCACCAAATTCAAAAATATTTACTAAAGGATTTCATTGCTCCTGTTTATTTACATCTAAGCACGAAGGCCGCGGCTACACAGCATAATGCCGTTGTTTTGGCACCAAGACAGTTTTGCAACCTCGGCCCCGGAGGACATCTGGAGTCTTCTGGGTCGCGGCGGTTCCTTTTCACAGAGATTTGCTTGCCTCAGGTAATGAATGAGCCCATTTTCACTTTGACTGTGGCCTGCAGTCTACGAGAGACATTAGGAGCAATTTGTAGTCAACGTGCAGGTCTGTTCCATCTAAAATATTATCAATGAGCTTGTCAACCCGAGCCTTAACCTTCTTTGTTATTTTCATCTGCTCCTCTCTCAGATGTCTCTCCTCGTACCCATAACCTCTGAAGACTAGCAACAGGATGTCATACACCTGTTTTGCTCAAGGCTGGGACTTGGAGCCCTGCGCGATATTGTGTAGGCATTGGCTCGCTTGCTGCTTTGCTCAACGTATATGTCAGAATGTCAGATGATAGTTGTTGTATCTGCAGCTGTTGCATGAGCAGAGTGCCAGGGGCACAACTTTCCTGCAGTGAGCTTTAATTTGCTCTCCCCTCCCTGAAGAGCTCCCGCGCTTCACCTTGCTGCTGCCGCTGCAGCTGGAGGAGAGCTCAGCCCACGTGCAGCCGGGACGGCGGGCAGGCAGCGAGGCTCAGCGACGGCTGGGGCAGAACTTCGTGCGGGCTGAAGGTGCTGCAGACTGCTATTTGCGTCGTCGCTCAATGAGGCATTTTAATAATTGTTTGCAGGAAGGTATTGTAAACACTAAGGGATTTATATTTGTGCGAGTCAATCTGTAGTATATTTGGATGCTGTTCCAAGAGAGCTACTTGTAGCTTAAATAAGCCATAACCTGCCAAGATATTCATGAGAGATCTGACTAGGTTTTTGACTGCTCTCAGAATTAGGTTGACAATCAAAACAGATGTAGAATGAGACTGCAACTGGATTGCCAAAGGCAAAAAACTCCTGTCAAATTCTTTAAAGGAGCAAGCTGATAAACCACTGTAATACATGGGAGTAGTGGACATTAGTAACTAGACAAGGACACGTACGTCCACCTTCGGATGTGTTCGGGACTGTGGATTTGTTTTACAAATTAGGTAGCAAGGGCATTGGAAAAAAATGCTTTAAAATACACAGTGAGTGAAACTTTAAAAGGACACAGCATTACTGCATGAATATTACAAGATGTTTCTCAGGGTTTTTTAAAAATACGTGCTCTTGCAGAATTGCTGCTTTTCCGAGTGACATATTGGGATAGCACAGATCATCTGTAATTTAAAAGAAGAAAGCAATAGAGAGTTTGATTAAAAAGCAACATAATTCTGTATTACTGAATATTGCTTTGGTTACATCTATTATTCAAGTAGACATGAGACATTTTGTCTTTCACTTGAAATGTTAACTAAATCAAGGCTAAATATATAAACCGAGGCTTCATCTTTAATAAGGCGGACAGATGCAGTGGCCTAACGTGTACATCTGTGTCTTGTCTAAGAGTTGCAACTCATAATTCTTGCATCTAGGTCTTCATAACAGACAGAAAAGAAGTTTTTTGTGGGAGGAAGCGCAAGCGTGAAAGACATTGGTGGGAGAAGAAAAAAGACAAGTGGATTACAGCTGCCTGCTGGGCAAATCACTGGCTGAAAGGACATCTCTGGATGTACAGATGGATCAGCATCTAAGGTCGCTGTATGGTAGGTCTTCATGGTGTTTCAGGATAAGGATGATTGACAAATATTTAATGAAACCTTTTCTTGGGGAAAATGCTGATTCACTCAAAAGGGAACCATTCACAGGCAAGGGTTTGTTTCAATGAATATCCCAATTTGAAAAACAGTAGGAGAACAAGTCATAATAGTTTTCAAGAATGTTTTACTAATTAGTATTTTTTTTTATAAAATGACCTTTGCTTCTGTTATGTAGTTTGTAGGTGTTTTTCAAAAAGACAGATGTTTCAGAATTATAGTGCTTGAATAATATTTTAACCTCAGAAATTTTTTTTAAGGATTTTTGCTGTGCAGAAGGCTGCTTGCTTTATTTTCTGTCTTGAACAGCTGCACAGGGGTCAGAACTGTAACAGAAGTATGCTCCTGTCCCCCCCTCCAAACCTACCCGCTTAATCCTGCCACTTTCCCAAACCTTTCTGTAGAGAAGGCAAAAACATTCGGACCACACCCTCAATCGGCTGGCTGTGCTTGGGCTGTGCACAGCATCCAGCACTCGCCTGCCTTGCAACTCCGGGGAGCGGGTACCTGCAAGGACTCTGCGTGGTCAGGAACCCAGCGCTGCGTTGTCTTCATCGGATTGCTGCCTAACGCACGCAAGCCAGCGCGTCTGGGAACATGCCTGCCGCGGAGCTGGGCTGCTAGCCTGTGCCTAGCAAGTTGGCTTGATGGTCACTTGGCACACGTGGCCCATGGCACCGAATTCGACAGCACTGCACAGTTGAGCGTTAGAGGACCTGGTCCCTGCTGGCAAATCACTCTCCCTGCTCCATCTATGAAGATGGATTGGTCCAAGTGGAGCATCAGGTCTTCAAGCCCAAAAATAAGCTGGAAATGTGAGCTCAGGCCTCTCTGACGTCCTGGCCAAGTCCTCCGCCGTAGGGGCAGGATGTGCTTTGTCTCGTGGGGACCTCAGACCTTGCAGAGCACAGAAGCCCCCAGAACAAAACGTCCTTGACATTTCTTTTGGCTTGGCTCCTCTTTTTCTTCTTTCCAGGAGGATGCCCTCCCTAATATTAATACTTCTATAATCTTTTCAGTTAAAATTAAATCTATTTTTGATACCTCACCACCAGATCCAAGACTGTAATCCCGAGTGAAGGACAGATTCCCTCCACTGCAGAGTGAGGAAATGTCATTTCTTGCACTGCATTTCCAATCAAGTTAGGCAATGCTTACTTGTTTTTTTTTTTTTTTTCTTGCTTAGTATTCAATACTTTCATATCCTGGTTAGATCTTGATAGGAAAATATAAAAACATGTCAAGAGAGTGGTTCAGTTACAAATGGAGTGCAAAAATTATTTTGGAGAAAGCCCATTTGTGTGTGATTTCTAGCCTAATTCTGCAAACCCTGGTGGTTTGGAGAGTTTAGCATCCAGAGGTTTGGGTACTTGCCCAAACTAACCCTAAAATGCAAACCTTTGGAAGCTTGCCTTTCAGTTCAGTGTGTGATATAAATAGCTCTGCTAGGAACAAACAAAGGAGGTATTGCATCGAGCAGCCAAGACAGACTACGTGAAACACTTGATCAGGCCATGTTTTGCTATCCCAGGCTGCGCTCCGTCTTCTGCCTTAGCAACACTGCAAGTTGGACACATGCTCCTATTTTTTCTGATATTCATGCAGTCGTCTCTGGGTGGCACAAGGCAATGAGTCTTTAGCACCTTTATCCTTCTCAGGTTCTGTGAAGTGAGGACTCACTACTCATCCCCTAAAAAAAGTAATTTAAAAAATACTCAGTCCTTCTCATGGTGGTATTGGTGGTTTTGTTGTAGAGCTCCAGTCTCAGATAATGGAGAACCACGTAGTTCAGTCTTGCAAGGACGCGAGAGGAAGGGTTCAGACCTCCTTGCACCCTCGTTCAGGTGAAATGAGATCTGCTGAGAGCGAGCAAAGAGAGTGTTGCATTTTCTTCAACATTTCACAGCTTTGCTTTTTTTTTTCTTTTTCCTTAGACTAGTTTTTGGGATTGCCTGAATTGTTAAATATATCTATACCTGCATACACATATTCAGCCTTGAACAGGTAAACAACCTGGAACAAATCAACTGTTTGAGAAATTAGAAGCCATTGAATATGTGGTCTTGCTACGGTGCCCTTAGTACCCCCTTCTATAACTTTGGGTATTTTGTTCTTCTAAAAGCCAGATCTTTACGTGAGAAAACAATGTTAAGGATGTAAGTTGAAAAAAAGGAACAAACACCGATTTGCAATTGAAAGGCAGAACTTCCTGGGAAGCCAGGCAAGATCTCATAGCCCCAGTGAAACCGCAGAGCATCCTCGCAGCTCAGCCGACATCCAGATATTTATGGGAGGTGTAAGAAGAATCAGGCCACTTTATCTGCATCACCTTTCTCATGTTCCCCCTTTCTTTGCGGCTGCTCCTCTTTGATGACAATTTGCTGTAAAATTACCACTCAGCCAGACCTTTTTTTCTCTCGTGTGCCTTCCCTGACCCCTGCTCTTTCCATTTGGCAGAGCCGGGCAGCCAGAGCCCTAAATCACCGTGCCTGCAGTAGGCTGGGGCGCGTTGCCTCTCCCTGGCTTCCAGCTGGCGGCTGCTCTCAACTCCTGTTTGTCTTATTCCTGCGGACATGGTGCATTCTCACGCTGTCCAAAAACCAAGGGCTGGGCTGCTAATAGAGACCGCTGATGAGTGGTGTAAGGGCTTTTCCATAACTCTCTATTACTAATCAATGAGCATGTTTGACATCTCGGCAGCACAGCGTTCGAGAAGAGCTGTCAATAGTGCTTTTTCGTGCCGAAAGAGAATGGGAAACTGTAATACTGGCATTACATCATTGATGGTAGCTGGTTATTGATGTCATCGTTCCTGTCACTCACCTGATATATATAGCTCGCAGTGACTTACCTCCAATCTATAGAGGTATGGATTTGAAAATAAACATCAATAACTTTAAAATTACTGTACAATTGAGATGATGCTAACTCAAAGTAGTGATGAATCTTGGATTTTCTCTTGCCTATTTCTATATTTCACTCTCATAAAGGGTATGCGTGGTCAGTTGCCTGCACCATTTGAGATATATTAGATAATCAGATTACAATGAGGGTCTGAATAACTGGTGCCTTATTCTCAAATTGTCTTATGGATGAATCTGTATATCATGTGTGCATAATAATATCTGTAATGATATGTTGTCTATTTGCTGCAATGAAATTCTGATACCTCATTGCATCAATCTCAACTATCATGCAGAACAGCTTTTAGGAGATACTATTGCCTCGTAATCCTTTATTCTACGCACGCGCGCGATTTGATCTTAAAAGCGAGAAACGGAAATGCGGACGATGTCCCTTTTCTTTTCTTAGAGGCTGACTCCTGGAGGTCTGGCTTCCAGTGAGCAGCAAGCGCGAGCATCAGCACCTGTGTCCCGACGCCAGACAGCTGGCACGCTCTCTGCGTGCCACGGCGCGCCATCTGTGCCAGGCGTCACGTGCCAGTTACGTGACTTGGGGCAAGTCAGGAGGAAGAAAGTAAGTTCATACCGCGACAGAGGTGCGTTTGTTCTTCGTGCAGCCCTACGACGTGCACTGAAATCTGCTGTGGGTTTGGTCTTTTCCTCTCTTTCCCCACTCTCTTGCTGAAGCAGCGCTGGTCATGCAAGCCTGATGAATTCATTACAGTCATTCTGGGTGAATTTAAGCTCAGGACGCGCAGGGGGTATTGAGCATAGAGGGGATTTTGTTTCTGTGGAGTCTGTATGGAATTGTTTGGGGGATTGAAAGCATCAGGTATTTTTCTAATACATAAAGAGATTATTTTTCTATAGAAACTGTATTCCACCAATGAAAGAGACCATTCACAAATAAAATGTTCCCTTACATTGCATGGAAGAAAGAGCTCAGCAACCCCCTGTAAAAGAAAGAGGACACCCCCCCCGCCCCCATCTCCACCAACCGCTGCAAGCTGCCGGTCTGCCGGGTCAAAGCCAACTGTGGGGTTTTCTGGTCCAAGCTGGAGTCCTGGGAGCAACCCGTTGCCACCTGGCTTTGCCATGGCCCAAAGTGGTGGCAGAGGACAACGTCTGCACTTAGAGGTGCGTTACACAATAGGCCATGGTCACCTCATATAGGATGCTGTTTCTTCTGCAAGGGTAGAGCTTACTGATGGTGAGGAGACACCATTGAGTCTTCAGTCCCTTCCGTGGGTATGTGCCGTGATGACCCTCTTTCTCAGAGGCAGAAGCTCTCTACCACAGTCCAAAGGTGGGAAAAATGAACTTTTATCTCCACTCTTTTCTATGCCTTTCATTCAGATATGGTGGGTCATGGCTGTGTGGCACCAGGAAGACTTTGTGAAGCTGTTCCTGGGCCTGTGTGGTGAACGCTATGGCTGTCAGTCCCCTCGGGGGCAGAGGGAAATGAGCTCCGAACAAATGCTTCTTCGTAGGTGCAATGCACATAAGTGCATTTTTGGATCATAGTCCAAGTCTGCATCCTTTGTGAGCTGCTGAATGTGCCAGGATGACTCGCTTTTTCTCAGTCCAGCACTTCTCCATTGAGCACAGACAGAGTTGGGAGCATTGCACATCAAAGAGAGGGGAATTAATGAATGAGAAAACCTTGACATTTACACAATTTAGGCATGTTACTTTTATTTAAGGTTTTTTCGTGGAAATGGTGCGGAACCCTTAGTGAATAGACCTGTTAATGCCTCTTGCTTTTTGTGTTTATATGTGCCAGTTCTAATAATTGTCACGTCAACCTAAGTGAGAAACATCCAGGCACATTTAAGGAAGAAGCCGTAGGGCTTTAGTTCAAGTGACTTCTGCTACTCCTGGGTGGGGAAGAGGGAAGGGCAATAAACAACAGAAATTTGTTGGTTTCTCAGCACCAAGATTTATCACGTGTAAAAATGTAGGACTTTGGAAGCCATTAATTATACATAAAGTCAATAACCAATCTTAATAGAACTTAAAGTGACAAAACCGATGACATTTAAGAAATAAGCTTCCCCATACTGCGAGTCTGTGGGCATCAGGGAAAGGAAAAAGGCTCAAAACATGCTCTGGACATGCAGTAATTGCCATTTTCTGATTTCATTAGAGAAAACTGCTTTCCGTGTAGGTATATTAGGAAAGGGAGAAATTTTGGATCGCAAAGGTCAGGTCTGTGTCTGGGATAACCTGCCCTGCCAGTTAGCAACAAACAGAGGAATTTGGGGTTAAAAGTATGAGAATTTGCTCTTTTATGATATCAGCTAAGTTTTTAAAACATATAAAAGTGCATGTTGTATCTGGACTTTTATTTTCCCCCCAAATAAATCAAGCAGAATCATAATGGATAGCTAGAAATATAATAAAGGTAATAGTAATAGTAATAGTAGTACTAGTAATAGTAATAATTCCACTGCAACGCTGCTGATTCCCAGAGACTGGAATCTGATCAAATCTGACAATAATTAATGCATCTGAGTTTAGATTTGAATTTTCTGTTAGTAAAATTTCTAAGAAATATATGTATCCATAAAGATCGAAGCTTTAAAAGTTCTAGTGCCCAATTTAGACATTTATTCTAATGTGACAATTAATCTTATGCAAGTCAAGAAGGTCTGCTATGAAATCACCATTAATTTATACTCCTACAGCACAGTTTATCTCATTTACTTTGTACCTTATTTTTTCATGGAAGATCAAGAACCAACTCTTGGCCATTATTCTTGACGGAAACCATTTGAAACGAGCCAGACTAGTGAGAAAAGCAAGGGCCACACATGAATAAAGGTTGCCAGGTTCTGGACATTTTTTCAGCTGCTTAATTGAGGAAATATTTTTTTTTTTTTGCTCTTTGTTTCGAGGGGTGGGTTGGTTTGTTTGCTTGTTTCCTCAGGAGCAGGGAATTTTTGTCAGTTCTCGCCCTTGTTCCAGTTTGCAGGAGCAGGCGTTGGGGCTGTTAGCAAGTGACATGCCCAGGAATATAAAAGAGTACTACATCTTTGGAGCTGTTTCATGGTATTCCCCAGCATACTTGTTTGTTATAATTTGAAAGAAGCTATTGAACTGAAAGGAGGGACAAACAATCTACAGGCGGACAAAGCCAGTGAGAGCTAGGAGCGGCCAAATTTCCATGAAACACTCTTGTTTCAATTCATATTTAAATGGGCTCCTAAGCAGCTGGACAACCTTTCTGTGGCCGGCCACAGCTGGTAGTTTTAGCCAACGAGAAATCACATGCAATTTGCTCAGAGCAGATGAAAGGTGTGTATTTTAGTCTTTTTAATGTAAGTGAATAAACACTAGACTAACACAGTATGTCAAGATGTTGGGCAGAGTTTAAGTGCAATAGAGCAGATTCTCAGTACTGTGAATTGGCATAATTTTCTTTGAAGTCATTCAGATTATACTGATTTACAACAGCCAAAGATCAAGCCAAATATGGTTGTTTCTGTAACTAATTTTGATGTCCTTCTGTTTAATGATTCTTTGAGGGAAATCATTATTTCTTACAAATGTGCCTAGGCAACAATGACTCTGTCATCTAATCATTTAAGTTGTGAAGGGCCAAATCCTACAGCCCTTATTAATTTAAAACTCATGTGGTAGACATCTGGAGAAAGAGAACGCCTGGGTCAAAACTGCCTTTTGCGTATCCCATCCTGATCTCGGGCTGCCTCCGTTTTTGGCAGATCCTTGTTGCAAGTGAAAGCATCCCAAATTCTCCCCTACTTGCATCTCTCTAACTGAGCCACCGTGGACCACGAAGGTGCTTTTGCAGTCCCCTCTCCCGCTGCCTGCTCTACTCAAGGTGCCAGAGGTGATGTACGGGCTCTACACCTCCTAAATAACCCTTTATCCAGGGGTTTTCTCTTCCAGAGGCTGTGCTGACAGCTTTGAGGTCATTTTGTCTAGAACCACCTGGTGCAGAGCATCCCTTATGCAGAGAGAAAGAGATTTCTCAGGCTCCAAAAGAAGTTTTTCGATAGTACAAATAAGTGTTGGCTATAATTTATCAAGTGGTGTTTCTGCAGCTTTACTGTGAGTTATAGTTCTTGTTTGCTCTGAATATGGCTTAATGTGCTAGGTGCTTTACAGGCATAACTTAATTATTCTTTCTCCCCGAGTCTCTGCCGAGTAGCCACATTTGTAAAGAAGAATATCAGGAATTACTAAGAACTTTTTAAAGTAATCTCTTACAGGAGCTAGGTCAGATTAAAAATGGGGTTTTGTTGCATGACATTCTTTACTCTCTTTCATTGCTATTTTGTTTTAATCATGTGTGTGCTTTTGGCTATAGAAAGCAAGCAGGGCTTGGCTGATTTTCCTTCCCCCTAACTAGATCTCTCTTAAACTTTTTCTTCCCCATTTGAGTTCTTTTTGTGTCACATTAGCAGAAGTGTTTGCACTTACTGGGCAGGAGATTGGGACTTCCCTCTGCTTTTTGCTCTGGTTGCACAATGGGAGTGGTGGTGGTGGTGGTGGTCAGAGGAGCAGCTGGATGCTGATGGTTCCCAGGGCACTGGAAATACTAAAAGAAGAACCAAGAACTGGAAACACTTCACAGGCAGGACAAGGTCTTTCCAGCTCTGTCCCTGCGCTCCCTGCAGCCACCACCTATTCGAGGCTCTGGGATAAAGGCAAGGAACGCGTACGCGGTTGGGCCTTACAAACGACTGCGAAACATGTTTTCTCTGTACCTGGGATAAATCAGATCGATAAAGCAGCCCATTTCATTGTCCAGGATGTTTAAGTGCTTAGACACAAGTTCTGTATTCAGTGTTTCCCCTGAAAAAGCTGTGTGGTAAATTCCTAATTACCAGCCCGCAGACTATTTCTGTGTCTGATTATCAGACATGCACTTTAAATCTTTTCCTTTTCTACTGACGAACTTTATTTTCTCTACTCCCCTTCTACTAATTACGACACTAATAAACTTAAGAGTTCCACAAGCAATAACTGAGAAAATAAAATTTCCTCTGTTAATTTTGAGGTTTAGCTGTCACATCTATAAATCTGTGATGAGCACAAAAGTCTAAAATAACTATTCTTCAATTTATTGCTTGAAGATAAAATTAGATAAATGAGCCATTACCTTCCACTTACATAAAAATGTGTTTACGTAACCGAGTTGATGCAATGCTGATGCTCCTTGGCTGGCGATCAGGAAATACTCAGTTCTTGTTGGATCGCTACCCCAAATTCCTTGCTTCAGAAATGAGAGTTTTGAGAGAAATCTGAGTACGTGTTTCATCTGGTAAGGGATACTTCTGCAGTAGAAGCACAGCAAGGCTAGCACCTACTCCTGGATGTGGTGGCTGCACGCAGTGGGCAGAATGGAGCTACGGGGAAAAAAAGGGAAAACTCGGCTTGTGCCGAGTTCTGCCGAGAGCAGAACTGGGCTCCTCCAGCAGCAGTGGTTAAATGGACCCTGATGCCTACAGCCCCTTTCTGTTCAAATATTTTATCTTGATTTACCTTGGAGAGTGAAGTAGGACTGAAGTTGCAAGTAGTCTCTCTGCTAACTTCTGATGAAGTTAAAATTCAGTATCTGAAGTTCATTTTTATTAATAACTAGTTTTTTGGCCAGGCAAATATCTGTAGAGAAAAATAAAATAATAAAACAACCCGGACTGGAAGAGAGGGGAAAAAAAAAAAAAGATACAAAAGCCCTTGCAAGATGACTACCAACCTTGCAACATTAATGATATGAAAGGTATCCTCCCTCAGTATTTTTTTGTCTTGGGATATGTGACAAGGACAAAATCAGTAAAAGCTACCTTTGGCTTCCACAGTTTTCCAGTCTTCCATGGAGCAAAGTGGTTACATGGCATGTATACTGAATTTATCCTTTAATTTGGTTTTACACAAGTAAAACCTTGAGTGAGTGTTCTCAGCTTATGGAAATTGGACCAAATTGCTGAATGGAAAATAAAACTCTTCATGCACTTTTGTCTTTAATAAACAAAAATTTTTACCTAAGGGAGGAAGTGATCTGGATTTGGTGCAAATAATTAAATGAAATAGAGAAATTACTAAGAAAAGCATTATTTTTAATTTTTTTTTAAAGGCAAATGGGAAACAAATGTCCGAGAAAGGCAGTGAGCTTGCTTAGTATTTTATATTCAAATACTTCTTAGGTTTATATTGAAGAAACAGCATATTTACTGTCTTTCCATCTTAAGCGGTTTCAAGATGAAAATAACGTCACTGAAATCAGCACAATTCATTGTACAGAGCTACAATAAATACTGCATTGACTTCCAGGAGTTGACCTTGAAAGACATGTTTAACTTCAAACATCACCAGAAAGTTGCCATTAGACTGGGGTTCGTCCAAATCTGTGCTGGGAACAACCATCAATACTACAGGAACTGGTCAGTGATTAACATGAGACCATCCAACTACATTACTTCCTCCATAACATAAATTGCTGCAGTTTCACTGGTGTCCCTGGTGCTATAAGGCAATTTCGACCAGCTGAAGATCTGACCTGTGGAAAAACTCTCTGCTAAGCCCCTGACTTCAATGAGCTTTTAAAACAGGTAATCAGTGTTGGCATCTGAATTTTTACATTGGAAGGACTATGGAGAAGACGTAATGCAGCATCAAGCACATTTTTTTGTGCTTTTGTTTTGCTCTGTCTCTAACCTGATGCCAGGTGACCTTGTCCAAACAGGCAACCTAACTTCAAGGAACCGTACTTTGTTCGTAATGGATGTTTGACTTAAATCTTGCAAAGAAAACTTTTGAAGATGCACTAGCGAATTATTCACTTAAAAGTGGGAACGCTCCGTACCAAATCCAACAGGGATAAGTAATTTACTAGACGAGTTCACCTAAATGATACTACCACGTTGTTTATCTTCCTAGCCATCAGGTTAAGAGCTGTTGTGCATAACTTTCTTAACCTTAACCTCATCTGTTCGTCTCTCGGGACTTCAGACTAACGCAAGGGATAAAGGAAAATCAATGCTGAGTTTGGTTCTGGTAAATGTTTATGTCTGTATGCAAAGGAAGAAGGGGGGAGAATTTGAAACTATCCCTTCCCAATGCAAGCTTTTAATTAAATTAGGTCTTAGAAATGTGGAGTGTGATCTTTGCTGTGTTTTGATTTCGCTGAAGATTATGACTAGACTTGCCAAAACCAACTGCGAAGTCTTACATTTGTAAACTTTGCACACAACACCCGTGAATTTGATACATCCCAAAGAAAGAGCCAGAGTGCTGCTGTTTACATTCTTAAAGTCTTTACAAACAAGGAGAACAATATCTGCTCTTTACAGATTACTGTGGTCAGGTTCCTGTGTACAGCACGGGTGACCTTTCCAAGTTGAGCAATCTATATATACTCAACCCCGAGTGCTGTAAAGAGCTCAGGTGTATCAGCTTACCGTGAGTTAATATGAGATACAAGACGACTGATTTTTACAGTATCCAGCTGCCGAATAGCAAATGATTGAATTTTCCACTATAAAAGGGGACCTTTCTCTTATGTAAATATATAGACTCTTCGTGCTGCTGGGAAACTGTAGATTGTACACAATCCAGCTTAAGCTTTTGCCTTCTCCTCTCTGACTGCTCTTTATCCGTGGTTAGCCTGCTCTCTGTATCACTTTCCTTACCAAAGGCATCTTTATATTAGTGAAGAGAGAGCTGGCAGGTGTAGCACCTCCTGCTCCATGCTCCCCCCTGCCCAGGTGATAATTTGAGACAAAGTAAAGCACAATCAACCAGCCCTTTTGTGCTCCATAGGACTTGGAGATGTGGGACCTGTAGCACATGTCCACAGAGCCACTAAGTGCTTTCCTTCAGCTCTAAACCATTGCAAAGGTGTGCAAAGAGCCAGGCTGAGCCACGGGTACAGCCCAGCTGCTCTTCCCTGCTGCTCCTGCCCCTTGTACCTGTCTGGTGGCCCAAAGGCTTGCAGCCTCTATCAGGGAGGGCATCGTACCTTCCTAAAGAAAAAGCCTTGAGCTCATTTTAAGTTAGATGCTTTAAACACATAAACACAGCACGTATCCTATGCAATGATGATCTTAGGTGAGTATCTGTTTTGCTTGAGCTTTTGGGAGATACAGGCAAAGTGGTGGATGAAAACAGCTGGCTGAAAAAGGTCTTTTAGCTCAGTGCTACAGCCTTGAACGGAGAAGGATGGGACCAATAAATCAAATATTCTACAGGCATTTTCCAGCTAAGGCTGGTAGCGAGAAGCAGCTACGAGAAGATGGGGTGGGTGGCCTTATGACCCAGTGACCAAAGAGGCAAGCCCAGTGAGCTAACCTCATCGGTGCAATGGGTAAGGTCCTCCAAAAGGAAATCTGCTGCATTCCCATTCCCTGTAGCTGTGAGACTAATGGGAAAAAGCTTTGCCCTGATGAGACGTCAGGTCTGACCTACTTCAGAGCAAGCTCCTAGGAAGAAAGAAGAGATGTAAAAGAAGGAGATGTATATGGTCTGTACACAATGAGATTTCTTTTCTTTGTACAAGATGCTGAGCTGCACTGAGTATTGTGCTGTTGTTAAAACCAGTCCTTTCAGTCTAACCAGCCCCAAAGAGGATGGAGAGGAAGGCTGGGCAGATGCACAGGGTGCAGTGGGGCTCCTCGAGAGTGAGGAGAAGCACAGGAGAGACCTGCTGGTCATTTCGGGTCCCTGGAGTCCTGCGGTTACAAGCCAGGTGTTTTCTGCCTTTCGCACTAGGAAACAGCAATCTCATTAGCTTGTTTTTAGGCTAACACAGGCTCTTCCCAAACATAGTTTGCTTCCACTGTAACAGCTTTTCTACTCCAAAGGCTCTGTGGGAGATCCTTCGTGCAAATAGGAATCAAATCTTCATTTCCTCAGACCACAGTGTAATGGGCTTTTTCCTCCGTTCTTACAAGACACCTGAAAAAGAGGGGTTTTGCTGTGTAAGCTTAATTTTAGTGTATTGATGGGTTATCTGGAAATAGAAGTCTGAACAATGGCAAGGTTGGTAAAGTTCACGGACACATCCTAACTTTGCAGCTAGGCTCAGACTTTATTTTCTGATAAAAGAAATATGGAAACAAATATAGAAAAATGTATAATCCAGATTCTACTATAGTATTCATATATGCAGCTATAGCAGGAAAAAAAAATAATTAGTGTCTCAGGCTGTCAGTGAGTCTGTTCTGCTGCTTAAAACCTGAGTGTTACTGGTTAGGGGGAGCGAGATAATGATAGAAACATCCTGTGAGATTGTAACCCAAGTGTTTTGGTGGTTGAACTTGAGGAAAGGGCACATATTATCAGCTGTATTCTGTTCTCAATTCACTACAGGAGACTGTGAGAGAAACAGTCTAAAAACAGGCAATCAATAATTTGTATAGTGAACACAGTGTGCCGTTAAGTGGTCTAATCTTTAGATCTCTTCAAACATAAGGTGATACAGAAGAGGAATGACTACCAAGGAGAAAGCAACCTGAGGTGTAATTCATAAGAACAAAGACTGAAAGGGAAGTTGTACTACATTATTTTTGCATTAGAAAACCTGATAGGTCACAGAGCTTGGCTGGTCATTCTCAGAGAGTTCACTACAATAAAAGCTTGTGTAGGAACATAATTGATTCAGCCACAAAACCACTAATGTCTTCTGTAGAATATTTGTTCCTGTGCATCCTCCTGCAGAGTAAAGTCTTATTTTTCACCCCCGAAACAGAGGTTTCCAGTTACTGAAGATGCTGCTGATTGCTTTTCCTAGCTTGCTTAAGTCCCCGAATTGCTGGAAAGAACTACTTAGGGGATATTCTGCTAACAAGTGACCTCAATGGCCCAAGAAGAGACAGAATGCATGCTACAATATTAAAGACCTGAACAACCCGCTCTATAAACTCTCTTTAGAGGTCTCAGTATTTGAAAGAGAAGCACAATTCAGTAATTCCTGCAATAGTGTTTTTAAAAGAGTACAAAGTAATAAAATTCTTTGGTGTTCTGGAGAAAACAAGGTAAGAGACATTGGTTCAGTTTTGAAGGTTGAATTAGGCTTTACCATTCTGCCTTAATTAATCTATTAAGTAATTTCACAGAATCATAGACTCATCAAGATCCATCATGCCAGAAAGGGCCGTTGTAATCATTTAAGGTGATCCGTGTAGCCTCAACCATAAGATTTCCCAGAATCGTTGAATTTGTTTGAATTGAATTTAAATTTAATTTAATTAAGTTAATCTTTTAGGGGGAAAACTTAATCTCAGTTTCAAACCAATTGGTTCACTCATGTGAGGGAATAGTCCAGGGAAGAATTTTTCTTGAGTAAAGCACTAAGTAACTTGAATAACAATGATATTGCCTTTGTCTCCTTGTACAATCTAAGTGGTGATTAGGTCTGAACTTGACTTTTAAGGCAATAATGCATTTCCAGGGGTGACTCACTAAGTGAGAAGAGAGTTTTCAGTACTGCGGGTCTGAGTAGATTAGCAGACTGTCTATAAACCGAGGGAAGAAAATAAGAAGGGAAAGAGGAAAAAGCCAAGGAAAGAGTAAAACTTGGAATTGGAAAAACAATTCCAGTTCCAGATGAAACATTTCATTACATACGATGGGTTTAAAAGCAGTTTGTCCAATGACTTTTTATTTAACAAGGCATTGTGTGAAACATGGCATTGTTCCTTACAGGAAATAAAGAACAAGAAATCTACTTATTTCTTGCATACTTGTATTGAAAGTGGTATGAAGTTGTAATGTGGAAGTAATAGCTCCGAAGCACAGCAACCTTGTGGTATTTCCTTTTGGAGCTGCACAGACTTATCTAAAAATGAGAATGTTTGGACTGGAAGGATGTTGCTGACTCCCAGAAGTTGAGCCTGCTTTCTTTTTTTTTTTTTTAATGCAAGTTTTTATTAAATATCTTTAGTGTACTGACATAATTCAAACCTTTTCTCAAAGGGAGATATTAAGACCCCTCTGGGGAGAGCTTGGGCAAAAACCTGAAAGTGCTGAGTATCTGCTACCACATCCGAATTCACACTTCTCAGTTTCTATCCTTTTCTCCAGAAGTTTTATACTTGATCCTTTTCATTGTCATACTCCATTGCTAACTCAGCTGTTCTGGATGCAGAAAACAAAATCCTGAAAGACCCGTAGAGTAGTGGAGGCTGCCTGGGAATTGGCTGAGCGGACAGACACATGAGTCTGTGCTAAGCTTCGCACTCTTGGGTTGAAGGTGGCCAATGCCACGAGCTGAGCGGTTCCTGGAGATGTCTCACATTGTGACTTGGGCTGCTAGGTGTTTGTATGCTCTTACACACGGGGAAGCGCTTTATTGCCAGGTATAAGGAATATATCACCTAACATGATGTTTTTGTTGAAATTCCTTATTTGAGTTTTGTTTAGTTAAAACTTGAGTTGCCTTTGAGTAATTCTCCCTTTCACACGTGGACTTGGTCTCTGCCTACTCCTGAGATGCTCTTTCAGGCTGTAGAACGGGGAACGAACATTGCGCAAGCGAAGGCAAAGAAGTGATGGGCATTTTCACTTTTTTCCCCCTTATTCTTTTCCTCTTACTGAAGTCCAGCTCACTTTACATTATCCTTTTTGTTTTCCTTTCTCAATCACTGACAAGACTTTTCTACAGTTTCTCTCTATTTCTAGTCGGTCCAAAGTTTGATCTTCTGTAGTGCAGCATTGTGCTTTACCGGTGATTACTGCGTAGCACTGCGCATTCGGAAAAGCAAAGTACGCTGAAGAGTGAGCACGCTCACAGCTGCCAGGGGCTGACAACTGAGAGGCACAATTGGGGACAAAGCAAAGCAGACGGAGTGATGTGGGAACGTTAACACTTGTGAGGTACCCTCTTCCTCCCTCCCCTCTTTTTGAAGAAGGGAAAGAAGCTGGGACTTTGTCCAAAAAAGCACTTAAGCATGTGCTCGACCTTAAAACGTGAAAAGATTCTACTATCTTCATCAATTCCTATGGTTTTCTGTTACCTGGATATGTATTTAATGGAAGAAATGTTCATCTCTCTGATCCCATAGTTAAGGAAGATGATCCATATTTTTTACTCCCTGAAAATATGAAAATCTCTTTGTTCTATTACAGCTGTGCAAACAGGTTTCCAGGAAACTTAACACGGTGTGTTTACTACTGGCTTGGTTGCACCACCCTTTGATTAACAGGGGAAAGTTACCACGTGGAAAAAGTATAGAGGGATTGTTTTGATCCGATCTTGCACGGGACTGAGAAAGAAAAAGGATTAAAGTGTCTTAAACATAAAGCTTGGCAGCAATTGTCGAGAACAAAAAATGAAAATAGTTTAAGAGAACAGTGCAGGCAATAACTCACTTGGGGGGTCGGCAGAGGACCAGAAGAAGTGGCCAGACTGACATTGCTTGGTTTTATTAACTCATCCATAATTAGCCCATAGCTTAGATACAATTTAGCTTGTGCCATATGGGCTAATATAGTGCTGAAAGTTACCCCCCATGCAGGTGACAGTCTGTCACACTGAAGGAAGATTAGCATAAAACAAACAACAATGCACTCTTAATGATAGTAGCACCATTTGCAACGCCATAGTTAAGGATGTATAAGCACTTCCATTATAACTCAATCTTCAAGATTTTATGAAGTAGACATAAAAGGCATGTGCACATACACACCCCTTATAGCCCAGTGAATCCTTTCTTCAGTTCTCAGGCAAACTCGTTGTGTATTTGGGGTTTTTTTAAAGTTATTTATTTTTTTTAATTTTTTTTTTAATGGTAACAATGCCTGATGTAGGTATTTACTTGCAGCTCTGCTGGTCTTCCTTGGAATAGTGTGTGGAATGAGTTGTTCTAGGTAAAACATATTGGGCAAATAGATCCTGGTGGTGTCTGCCTTGATAAATGTACAACATAGTCGCTGTTAAGCTCAAATAAAAATGAGAAAGTCACACTGTGTGTGCCCATCAACTTGATTAGAACTTTTTATAGTATATATGAATCTAACCAAATAGCAATGATATAACTGTGTAGGCAGTAGATGTTCTGAGAATATAATTTATACTGGGAAGAAAGTAAGCCACTGTCTTTATTGATTCCTCTTTATTGAATAGGAATTGCACCATTAAAATGGTACCCATGTGTTGTTGATACGTCCTGCATTTATGTTAATTTGGCTACATATTGCCAATATTTTCATTTTAAAACCAAGAAGGAAATTTTGTGCCAGAACCTCTTCCAAATTGTGCTGAGCTTTTGACACAAAGCAGCAGAAGCCATTAGCATTCTCAGTTAAGGCTGATCAGTCATGCTGTTGAACCATTTCTTCTCTTCCCCCCCCAACATATTTGCTTTCCTGTGTTTTCCAGATAAAAAGGGAGCTCCCCCTCCAATAAGTTTTCCGGACTTTTCTTTTGAAAGGCAGCCTAGCCATTTTAAATATTTTAAATGAAGTGAGTTTTGTTATGCAGACAGGAGCTAAATTTTTTTTTCTAGCTCTCATCGGCTATTTATGTGACTCTATGGTTTTCAAATGGTATAATGCTAGAGGATGCCAAATGTCCTGCCATTTAATAACCAGTAGCATACAGAGCTCTTTTCAAAATGCCACCACTCTGAGCATCTGTTGTTATTAAGTAAGATGATCAAATTTTGTACAGGACTTCAATTTTGCTTTTCACATCACTTACAGAGCAAGAATAATATGCAGTCTGTGTATAAAACTAATGTGTTGGGATCATTGAGCCAATTGCTGGGTTTTGTGTTCTGCTTTATTGCAGATTGTAAAATAAACTTTGGCCTTTTTTTAATAAATGTTATAAAAATGCTCTGTGAATCAGGAGAGTGTCAGCAATTAAAGCCATTTAACATCATAATAATTAAAAATGCAATACTCCAGTGTAGTCAGCACTGGTTCACATAAAAAGCCACATTGTTGGTCCTTAATAATTACATTATTTGACAGACATGTTAAAGAAGAGGAAAAGGTGCACATTGTTAGTATCAGACGAGCAACTAACTCTTATTGTTTCTGGAAATTGCTCTAAAATCCTTTACTATTCCTGTCTTTCAGCTAACAGATGTGCAGGAATGTCCTCGGCTCACCATTGCTTTTCTCTCCAGCAGAATATGACTGACAACACAACAACACAGGGGAACAGCTGGGTCGAAACGCATAATATTTTCCTGGTAGAGAAAGAAGCTGATTAGGCTATGGAGTACCTAATTGGGTAAGATGCCCCTCATTTTCAAACTATAAAATTCAGATAGTGTATAGCAGAAAAGAGAGGATGGGTGGGTAAGAGCCGTATGTTTGTCTCGCAGCACAACTGGACCTTTAAAATGAGCGATGCTTTTACAGCTGTGGTTTGGGACTGTGCCTGAGCTCAATGTCGCGGAGGGCCAAATTTCTGAGGGGACTGAACTTAGACGTAATAGCATTTAAATTACTCCTCTGCATCTCAGTCCACTCTCTTTGCTCTTCCTAAGCTCGCATAGGTAAAAGGGTACATTTCCCCATGGTGTTCGGTTTTTTTCAGGGGAAAAAAAAAAAAGCAAAAGAAAAACATAGCCAAATTTTATAGAGTTAGGTATTTTTTCCCTTGAGTATCAGAGGTGTGGGATTCTTCCCTGGTTTCATTGCCTGTTGTATGTTGCTGCAGAAAGGCAGTGCTGTAGAAGCAGTGTCATCTTCTGTCTTGAGAAGAGATAGAAAAGTTTTGGTTGCAGGACTGTGGCAAGGGCAGAGCTGGCATCCTCACATACGAGAAGGTCCAAAGAGGTTTTGGAGGAGCATCCTCAATCCTGTCTCTGGAAATCCTAGAAAATAGGGACTGAAAAGTGTCTTAAAACATCCAGATGAGACATTTTACTTTCTAGGTCTTCCTGGAGACTTCAAGATCTTTCTCTGTTCTCATGTCTGTCTGTGGAAATATTCCCAGACTGTGGCACACTGATTTTTTTCATTTACTCCAGCTTCTTTTTCAGCAGTCGAGCCTGTTGGGGTTGAAGTTTTTAAATTTATTTTTCTATTTTTTCTAAAGTCTAACTTTGAATGTGTTAGTCTCCCATCTCTCAGCCAGCCATGCTGCCAGCAAGCTCTAGGGGTGATCTGCACGAGTAGATGAGAATGTGGTCACGAGAAAGCTGCTACCAGTCCAGTGCACATTATACCTTCACTCACAGGGTCACTTGTGCGGCGGGGAGACTGAATTGAAAATTCATCTTTATTTTTTTTTTTTTTCTTTTATGTTCATAGCTCTTCAAGCAAGTGAAGAGCTCCTCTAACCAGAACAGGGTGTGAAAGCTGCTTTGTTATACTCGGTGTATTAATCAGGGCTAGGAGGCAGGGAGGTGCAGCCCTACTCGTGGAGGCTGGGAGAGGAGCTCTGCCCACCCAACAGCCTCTCTCCAGCCTACAGGGATGCAGGCTGATGGCTCGGGGGCTTGGGTACTGCTGTGCCTCTGGGCACCCCGAGCTTGCACTTTGGCAGCAGGGACTCAGAGGGTGGAGTGCCCTTTTAAATAAAAGCTAAAAGATAAACTTTGAACCAGATCTTACAAGGCCCTGTACCAAATATCAGTGAGACTGGAAATCATTCCAGGGTAGGATAAAGTCAGCTGGCATGAAAATCTAGTTGCTCTCATTTTTCTCTCCTTCGCCTTGTGTATTCTGAATTGATTTTAATAGCCTGTTGCTAGTAGTATTTGCTATTCTCCAAGGAAACTAATGATTCAGCATCATAAGTTTGATGTTGGGATGCAGGAATAATAAATATTTGTGAAGTTCATGATACATGAGTTAAATCATGTCAAAACTGTTCTGAAGGTAAACAAATCAAAATATTCCTCAGAACATGGCGAGAAAGTGTGCTTCTGCAGGGGTATCTACACACTTTGTAGATGTTGTCTACAACATCTTTGGCAGATGCTTGTTCTTCCCAAGGTCTTGGTCTTGAGTGATGGGAAAGTAAAATCAGGAGGAGCACATCGAGTGACCAGCGGCAGTGTTACCAGTGAAGGTTCGGGTACCTGAGGGAAAGGAGCAGGGGCACATCCCAAAGACCAGTTGCAAGCATTTTAAAAGCAGTGAAACCATCCGAAGGGCCGGAGCCCCTCTGGAAATCTTTCTACCTTAGATGTAATTCATATGTGTGCAATTATTTTAGTTCAAATATTAGCCTTTTAAACAGATTATAATTTTGTAAGGAAATAGCCATAATTGCATGATAGAAAGGGATTTGATTTGCAGCTCTGGAAAACAGCCTGCTTCTCGAGCACCAGAAGAGTCTTTAGGTGAAAGTATAAAAGAAGCACATTATCCTCTGATTAACCTGAATCAAATAATGGAAATAGAATTCCATCTGCTATAGAAATCATAAATAATAAATACATTATTAAATCAATAAACCGAGTACAACAATGAATTTTAAATCTTATGTTGTGATTAGAGCCAGTTCTTTCTTTGGGACATATTAAACTATATTCACAGCACATTCCACTTGGGTTTTTTAATAGGTGATCTGTTTCTTTTTCAGGAAGTTCATATGAAGTTTCTGAACCTCCACCTTGCCCCTTGGGGAGAAGCAGCCCGGAAATAAGGTGAAAGTGTTCTGAAAGAAATGAGGAAATCTCAAAAGGAGAAAAAAAAAAAAAAAGCAGCACATTATAGAAATACTGGTAAATAAAATATAACCAACGAGCAGCATTGGAAGCATGTTTAACCCACTGCACACCAGTTTTCCCGTACTGCTAGCCAACTGAGCACTGAATGAAGAATATCAAGTAGTATGGCTCTAGGTATTAGTGACATTAAATGTGATACAAATGTTAACATGGCGTACCAAGGACAAATGCATAAAATCAGTGCTAGCTGAGTCCTTCATGATAGATGATTCTGTATAAGGAATAAGGATAGTGTTTCAATAAGAAAAATAACACAAATACTTAAAAAGTTAGGTTTTGGAAAGCTGTTGCAGCTCAAGAGGCGATGTTGGATGATTCTGCATTTGTATGACAGATGCAATTGCCAGAACTTCCCTTGGTCTACAGGAAACCTGAAAGAGATCAGTATTTTATCGTTACAGATACATTAATTTACCCACTGCTTTAAAACGCCTGTAGGACCAAACCCAGAGGTACTTAGGACATTTAGTCTTATGAGACTAAACTGGACCTTACACCTTTTGAGTTTCTTCAAAGGGTGTTTTACAAAATCGGAGTTCTTTGTCTCAGATCTCAGATTTAGACACTTCATCCCTAGCCCATGACCTCTGCCTTGAAATGCGGTGGGCCATCGAGGAGGTGAGGAGGGGCTGCAAAGCTCAAGGACCAGATGAGGAATGTGGCAAGAAACTTTAAGCAGGAAATAAAAAATCCCAACCCCTTATTGTAATATTTCCCTGCCCTGGCTTGGCTCCATCATTCTGGTGTCCTTCTGCTGTACCTGGCAACAGGGAGACCTCAGAATCCTCCAGCCCCTTATGCCTCTTTGCAATATGCACAAAACTCCTGAGCATTCATTTTCACCATGAAGCTCTGTACCTCCTAGATTGTTTTTTTTTGTCCATTGTCAAGATTTGTGAATGATTTATTTGCTCAGTTTTTGCAGCAGGACTGAAACCTCTGTGGTTTCTCTAGGCGTTACTTCTAAATCTCGTACAGACTGCTGTCTTGGTCAGCTCCAAACCGACAGCTCTTGGCATTCCTACCATGGCTGGGTATCCATTAACTGTTACTGGAGGGTTGATTATTTTTTTAAATGCCATGTTTTTGACAGAGGGAGCTACAGAAATATTTTAAAATTGTAGGTACACTTGTGCATCAGGGTTTCTGCCATGCTTTTCTTGCGCAGAAGCTGTAGAAGGAATAAGATATGCCTTTGCCAGCTAGGTTCATCATGGAGATGGATCTCCTGGCTTTACAAAGGGGTTTTTGCTGCTTTTTGAGCAGCTTTTTCCTGCAAGCGCCTCCCTCTAAATCCATTCTGTACCCAGGACAGCCCCCCCTCAGCACTGATTTCTGCCGTTTCTTCAATGCTAGGCAATAATCCTCCAACTCACTGGTCCTGCTGTCCCACAGCCAGTACAGCAGCATCACCCAACTCGTAGCTTTGAAAGTACTGACAGTCTGACCGAATTTAGAGGACATGAGAAATCTTGACATGCAACTTGACAATATTTCTGTTGCCGAGTCTGTGCTCCCATAACTTATTTTTTTAATGCAAATCAGAAGATGATTAGCTGTTTTCACTCTTCACTGTGTTTATTTCTTCCTTGTTCTTTGGACTGTTTTTCACGCCTCATCTTGGCTGAATTCTCTCCCATTTTTCTCCCTTCCTGTGTGTTTGTGCTCTTACTCTGTTCTCTGCCCTTTGTTCTCAGTTGCTGGTTTCCTCTCTTTTTTCTTTTGTGCCTCTCTTGCATATTTTCTGGTGCTCTATCATCTCTGTTCTTTGTCTTTTCTTTTCTTTGTCTTTTCATTTTGCCTATCTTTGTTCTGTGTCCTCTTTGGTGTCTCCCTGTTCTTTGTCTTCTCTTTTTCCTTGTTCTTTCTTTTCCTCTGTCTGTCTCTTTTTATGATTCCCTTTTATCTTCGTTGTGTTCTGAGTAGGTTTGTCTTGATCTTTGTCTTTGCAGAGAACGTGCTCAAATGAAGACAAAACACGCCATTCAAACAGAAATTGCTTATTAATTATAACATGGACACACTGCTGAAACCCAAGCCTCCCACAAAGCTGGCAAACTCAATCACAGGTATTTGCAGGCGAGCACGTTTTTTTCTGGTCATCTGAGCTCCACGCAGGGCCTCGTGGTTGAGCACCCAGCACTTAAACCACGTCCTATCCCACTCCCTGCCGGCTGGCTGTCAGTCGATAAATCCATCCTACCCTTTATCGCTGACCCATTGATACTTGGGTGCAAAAATAGCCAAAGTGAGGTATCTGGTTATGCAGCAGCTATAAGTAAAAATGTGTATTTTGGTCTCCAGTATGGAATCCACATGATCTTCATGTCCCAAGTGTGCCCCTTCCTCCTGTGGTGGGGGGTATAATTTACTGCAGATGTCTTTGACCTACATCATCAGCTCGAAGTTATCAGTTGCTGCTAGAAGGAATGTTTTAATTTACTAACCAGCTCTGCTGGGAATGGGTATCAGCTACAGCCATGCAAAAGGATTTCTTGGTACACTTGGTACACAGTCATGAGTTATTGTTGTTCTTTCATATTTGGAAAACAAAACATCTTAAAAATGTGGAAACAGGAAAATCATAGGCAGAGTTATTTTGGTAAAGGAAGTTCTATTTGGTCCTGAAATAAATCTTTCTGTGATCTCTTTGAGCTTTGAAACGATTAGTATGATTTCAAAGCTTAAGCTCAAAACGAAATAGTTCACAAAGAAAAAGTTTAGCTTTTTGTTCATTTTCCCACCCATTTTTTCCCTCTAATAATTCAGTGAAATCTCTCTGCATGCATGGTATTTGATTAATCCTCATTAAAGTCTTGGCTGAGAAACACAGCCCACATCTTGGAGTTTGCCCTATTGCTTCTCTTCACCTTTATTTTTCCTTTCTTATTTTTTTGTCCACAGGAGGGTCGTGAGAGCCACATTAAGTTGTCAAGCCACAAAATGGAAGAGTTGGGAGCAGCTTCTCAGGGCAGAGGGGCTGGTTGTCCCCAAGGACCCCGCTGCAGCCCATGCGAGGTCACCAGGTCCCGGGGGCTTGGGGGACCCTGCCTGCACTGTCTGCCCCCACCATCCTTTCCAGGCTGCTTTGCTCTCCCCTTAACTTTGCCGTTAAATTGTCACTTTCTTGGCCAGGCTGTAGTATATAAATAGAAATCTCATATTTTCTACCTGCTGTGCTCTGGGGAAGCCCCAGAACACCCAGCACATTGCCTATCTCTGCAAACTGGCTGTAGGACCCGGCCACAATATTGCAGCAAATAACCTTGGTCTTACGTGAATTGCCCCGAATCTGGGAAACGCTGCAGGTTCCCCAGAGGCTGCAAATCGAGTTGAGCCCAGGTTGGGCTCTTCCTGCTGCCTGCGCCTCGTCACTGTCGTTACCAGCATCCCTCGCTGCGGTGGCAGATGCAGAAGCGGGACGGGGTCTCTTCCATCCTCTTCCCATCACGGCGTGGGAGCGGCACAGCCGAGGAGGGGGCTGCGTGGGGAGCGGGAAGGCGTGGGGGTCTCCGCAGGCTGGCCGGTGCCATGGGTGTGTGCCAGTGCCCGTCCCCTGCGCCGTGAGCTGAAGGGATGTTTCCCTGCTGGACCCCACGTGTGCATTTTTTAGAGAGTGCAGGTGATCTCACAATCTGCATAAACATGCATGAATTACAGGTTTCCGGAGCTAGATATTTTTTGTCTTAATAACATTGATTTAAATTATACTTAAATATTAATAAAGTGATTTAAGACCAGGCCGTTTAGGCCAAATGTACATTAACATTCCCCTTCTATTTTCCCTCTTTTTAAATCCTCCTCCTTCAGTTTATTCCCTGCGGGAGAGTTTGGGTCCTGAACTCATTGTGCGATCTTCAAACACATAATAAGAATTAATCACCATTAGTCCTCTATTTTAACAGCTGCTTCCTATCCCCCGAACCAGTACAGCTGCAAACTTCCCTCCCTCTGCCGACACCGTAATCCCATTACAGCTGCAAACTTCCATACGTAAAAACGCAGATTTAAGCTTATTTTGAAACAACTCACACTTCTTAATTGCTCAGGTCCATATCGGAAGTGGGCGATGCAGCTCCTGGCTGGTGGGAGCTGAAGGAGCATCGTCCTTCCCGAGCACGAAGCCACCGCTCTGCTGATGCTCCGCTCTGTTGCGGGAGGTTGCAGACCCCGCCTTGGGCCCTGTGATTTGCACCAACCAGTATATTCTTAATATTCATAGGAAAACAAGTGTGATTTATTTGTCAATAGGGAGAATAGATTTGCTTGCTCGTGGAAATTTAACTTTTTCTTCTCAGTTGTGGGCTTTCTTACACTTTCTTCGTTCTAATATCTGCCCTTAAATTGTAATTATTTTATTTTTTTACTTTTTAGCATTAAGGTTTGAGATAGATAATTATTTTGCTTAATAGTAAATTTCACTGCAACGTGCCCAGAGGGATATGAAATAAAAGGTATTTAAAAATCTACCATGTTAGAAAAGTAAAATAATTTCAGCTAATGAGATTATCAAGGATAATCGGTTTACAAAAGCCTATTATGCGACACATTCATTGATGTCTTGAAACAGAAAAGGAGAATCCTATTTATTTTTTGAAATGTTGTAGAATAAATTGCTTTTCAGAATGTAAAAGGCTGTTTTTCATATAATTTTTTTTAAATGCGATGATTTCTGTAGCCCCATCTGCTGTTCACTTTCAGAAGTATCCAGTGGAAGATTTGGTGAAACGCACGTTTTTCTGTTGAAAATTGGCAATAGGTGAGACCTGACCTGTGGATTTGACTTGGGACGGTGAGGAAGGACTTCATCTCTTTCAGAATTTGTGGGAAGAAATTGCAGGAGTGCAATGGAAGATCCCACCTCCATTCGACCATGACTGAAGATGTGTTTTGTGGAGACATCTCACCTCTGCAGAAGGGAGGAGGAGAAGGAGGAAGAGGAAGAGGAGGAGCAGAGGTCAGAGCTGTTGGGTGCCCTGGTTGGAGTGACCATGGAGGGCCTGCTAACACACCTGCTTCCTTATCTCCGCAAACCCAAATGGCTCCAGGAAGAGATATTAATTTGTGCTTTACACAAATTAAAATGCATATGTATAAAGCGGCAACCTCAAAAAAGTACCATAATGGTCTCTATTTTATTTATTGCAGTTGATTGTTTTGACCATGTGTTCGAAGCTACCCAGAGTGTGCCTGGTGGGACTGGTACGTGGAGTCTCTTCCAGGACCTTCCTTTTGCTTCCTGATGATGTCGAAGGTGACTCTTCAGTAAGTAACACAAAATTATTTCAGACTTGTATAAATAATATACATGTTCTGTCTCCCTTTGATTGAACGATGAATAGCATTTAGAGTGATTGATTTGCTGACATGCACACATGGTGGCAGCTGGAACAGTTTGTCTTGTCCTTGGATCCCCCAGACTGGTCCTGCATCTCCCACGGCTTTGTCTCCCCGTGGCAGCGTGGTCCTCCAGCAGTCCCTCCAGCACCGTGTGAACGCCAGGTCTTGGCTTGGCCATTGAGGGGGACAATGGGGAAATGCAGGCTGAGCCCTGTGAGCATCCCATCTGCACCTCTGTTTCCTCTGCCTGTGCTGCCCTACGCACAGGGACCTTCACACCCCCCTTCCAAAATGTGGCTGTTGTACGGTGTCTTCTGCTGCGGCTCAATCTGCTGTGGCTCAATCTGCTGCTTAAATGGTTCCCTCTTTTTTTCCTTTAATATTTAGCAGAAAATAATTCTGCAATGAGCTTTATTAAAGCAGCAGGATAGATTAAAAAATGAAATATGTTTAGCAAGATTTGGGGGGAAGGCTGGAGTAATTAATTTTCAGTAATACCTGGCATTTCCAGAACTCCTTTCATCCCAAGATCACCAAACAGTTTACAGACATTAATTAATTAAAGCATTATGATGCCCCAGTGTGGGGCCATTGCCTGCGTGTCTGACTCAGACAAACTCCCTCCAATTCCCCGGACAGCCGAGCAGTATCCACTCCTCTGCCTGCACCAGGGCTATTCCTCTGAGTAAATACCGTTCGGCTTTCCTAAGGTTTGCACTGTGTGGCCCTATGTAAATATTTTCCAGTAAGTTCGATTATTTGTCTTTTATTCTCTATCAGGAAAACCCCAAATATCTCAGTAATAAAATTTCCAGCGTGTGTTTACATGAGGGCAGTTCGGATGATTAGTTTCTGATTCAGCTGCCCATTAAAACGTCTCTGCTCCTGGAAGCTCCCTTTGCAGGCTGGGAGCTGGACATGTATTTTAAGCTTTGATTTTGGGGTGAGTTGAATGTTTTTGACAGGACAGTAAATTGCGTGGGAAAAGAGGAGGTGTTCGGCATGCGCCCAAGAGGGGTGCAAATAACGTCACACTCCTGGAAATTCCCCCGTGAAGTATAAGTTTGGTGAAATCTTATGAAAGCTATAGATTATACAAACTTTCTCCACTCCGATGATTTGATTCATGAACGCGTAAATAGATAGATAGATAGATCCATCACGGGAATCCCTGGGGAACAATGTAATGGTGTTTGTGATTGGAAAAATATTATAAAAGAGCTCACGTATAGCCAATAGTTAGGCAGTTTTGTACCGCCAAGATAAATAGAAAAGAAATGACATTTCATGATCGCATTTTTAAAGGACGTTGGAAGTTCCCAAAGCAGGAGAAATGGATGTCCTGTAGTGATGCATCTGCAGTCCCGCATGGCATCGCCACCAGCTGGGTACCCATTGGGCCCACACCCCCTCACCCCAACTGCCCCAGGTCTTTGGGATAACGATGTGGCACCCTATTCATGGGGAATGCTTTTTGGCATACTCACGGGGAATGTCCAGGTAAGGACATTTTGACCCCATCCCTTGGCCGCCTTGGTCATGAGATGAGGGGTTTTGTTGCCCTAAGACCTTCCAGTTCGGTTGGGATATTCAGAAGCAGAATCAGCCCTGAAGGATGCATTTATAATGGAAGAGAAAAAAACCCAAAACAAACCAACACAACTTTGTTCGTTTGCTGGATTAGCTATTTTCAGATAAACCAAATGAAAACCAGTATCAAAATGGAAAGTCCCTTCCATTACCTGTGGTCAGGCCAGTATCTAGCCATCAGTTTGCCTGGTTAGGTTGGCCAGCTCCAAGTTTTCCTTTATTCCAACTTCAAACCATGGCGGAGAAGAGGGGTTGGACTTTGGGCAAGAAGCACAACCCACACAGCGCACGCCGATGCGGAGACACGCATTTGAGGAACCACTTCACAAGCGCTGCCGTGCATCAGTCTCACGAGCCATTTACACCACCCAGCACCTCAGCCCATGCATCCGTCAGCCTGGAGACGTATAGAAATGTCAGCGTGTGCTTGGGAAGGTGATGCATGGCGGAGGAGCCTCCAGTTTTGGGAGGAGGGAGCTGGGAACGCTGCCCTCCTCCCCGCTTGTTTACCCTATGGCAAGTGCATCTTCAGGGAGCGCTGTGACTTCGAGATATGAGAAGAAATTCTTAAGTAAACACAAGTGACATTTGGCATATAAATAAGTTAGGGAATACTCTTGCGCAAGCAGTGCAGGTCAACAGTGATCTTTTATCTCCTGTTTTAAAATCGGCTGCTTTAGAAATGTAAAAGCGCAAAGTGTTTGCGGAAGGAGCGGTGGAGAGAGAGGGGCTGCGGCAGGACCGCGATGTGGTGCTGGATGCCGGAGCAGCTTTCGCTGGTCCGGAGCGACCGGCTTCAGGCTCCAGCCCTTCTGGTTCAGGCAAAATCCATACTGTGTCAGATGGGTTTCTCCACAACTTTATTTTTTTTCTCTTTTTATTTTTTTCTCTTTTTTTCTCCCTCTTTTTTTTTTTTTTTTTATATGATTAATGTATAACAAGTCCCTTCAGAGAGTAAATACTGATCTGAAATAGCACAGTAAACAAATAACAGGGGAACAGGCGTACAGCGTGTATATACATACATCTATAAAATGCATTGCATACACACATGCGCACCCGCGTTCTTATTGTGTAGGTTAGCTAAGGGGATTTACCTCCTTTTTAATATTTTTGAAGACTGCTTTATGATCCTGTTGACCTGCTATTAGCAAAAGCTTAGCTTTCAACAAAGGTAATTAAATTATAAAATCACTGCTGCAATCATCAAACTACTCATAAAACAAGAAATGAAAAAAAAAAAATACCCTGAAATAAAAATCTTGCAGGCTTCTCCTCATGTAATATTGCTCCCTGATGTTAATTACATTTAAATGGGAGAGTACTATTTTGGTATCATTCATACGCCTCCAAAAGTACTTTCCAGTTTATCATACCTGTCAACCCCAGTGCATCACAGGCTAATACTTTATTAAGAAAAAAATCATTAGGGAGCTGCTGATCCCATTTAAGTACATTGGGCAGAATGTAAGACTAATTAAAAAGCATATTTTTACATTATTAATTTCTGAGTTTCACACTTAATGAATGTGAAATGACAGGGCTACTATTTTTATATTCAGGCTCTCTGGGCTCTTCAGCCAGGGGAATTAAATTCTGGGGATTTTTTTGCAAAGATGCTTCTTGGGAGATTTGTTTTCAAGAACAGCTAAGCTTTTTTAGCTGTGCCTTTTTCTGGGAAATTATACCAAAGCATATTACAGCCACTTAAAAAGAGTAGTTAAATAGATGTTGTGTTGGGTTTTTTTCATCACACTGCTATAAAAGTATTTTAGATGAGGTATAAAATATGGTTTTTAAATGATATTATGATTTGCAAACACTAAAAAATAATTGCGGTGGAGTTGAGAGAGAGCGAAAACATCTAATCTTTATTGTGTAAGACAATGTGATAAAATATTTTACAGCCAAAAGCTCATTTTGCATCTGGAAAATTGTGTAAACTGATGGGGGGAAAAAAATCTCATTAAAACTAAAGGTTATTTTTAATATTCTTCAAACAAAGCAACACATTATAACTGCATTTTTCCTCCCCGTATTTATTAAATTAGACAATTGTACGAATGCCTGACGTTCTATTTAAATAAAGACATAAAATGACAGAGCCCGTGTGATTAGGCAGGCTAATCGGAATTTATACCAGCTTTTAGAGAACACTGGGGCTGGAAGGTAGCGCCAGCCCGGGGAAGGTCGGGGGGTGCGTGCGGTTCCCTCGCAGCATTACAGCCGTTATTAAGCATTAGGTGTTGCATTACTGAAACCTTTGCCGGGTGCCGGCTGGCACAGCGGTCCCTGCGAGCACGCCGCAGCACAGCACACTTTTATAGGGCTCTGCAAGGAGGAGTGGAGAAAAGCAGGGTGGGTTTTCCCCCCCCCCTCTTTTTTTTTTTTCTTTCCAAATGTGCTTACAATTACCTCTCTGTATTTTTATTGTCTTTTTACTAACCACAAAACTCACACTGGAGGCAAAGCTTAACGGCTGAGGCTTTCCTCATGTAAATATTAGGAAATTACATTTGTACAAACTGCGCGGCTTTGTAAAGGGGGCTGGAGCGACTCCAACACAAATTAATCAGGATAAAGTTGCTCTATGTTCAACATGACCATAGTTTATTTTCTTAAAGTATTAATTTGTCAACAGCTTTCCTGCCTCGCTGTGACTCATGTGGATGGCATTGAGGGAAGACACAGATGCAATCTTGCTGCTCTACCTTGCGGTTTTAGGAACCAGCTCCAGTTAATCAAAACATAATTGTGTCTAATTCCTCAATATTTGTTTCCGTACAAAAGTCAAATGACTGAAATATGAATATGAACCTGTGTTTAAATATTGTCTTCCTTTAAAAAAAAAAAAAAACAAAAAAGCAGCATGCAACTATTTTAACTGTTTGCTAAACAGTTTTTACTTTCAAGTCCTTCCCTCCTCCGCTGTCTCCCCCGCTCAGCCCCAAAATAAATAAATAAGCTCTGGCAATAGCTTTTCAGCTGGTGTCCTTTGCTTTTTTCCCTACTCAGTCATCCCCAGTGCTGAAAGCAATGCTTTCCAGCATGTCCCTTCTCATTCTTCTGCCTTCGCTCGCTGCTTATTATATCACACTATTTTTAATTATATCTTGATTTTTTCGTAAAATTATCGTTCGTTGTTATGTTTCTGGAATGCAAACGTGAGCGTAATGGGATCTATTTTTCAGAGTTGCCAAAACAAATTAAGGAAAATGTTCGGCTCTTCCTTTGCCAAATGTTTTAGTGCTTTTCCATGAAAGCAAATCTTATTTCTAACTGTATATTAAACCTTAAGTAAATAATGCAGTCTGTCAGAAGCAAATTCTATTGTAAAATCAGTAACCGTTCCCAGGCTTTGCCGGTGATACCTGCACCGGGCTCTGCCCAGGAAGAATCGGGGTACCAATGAAATATTCCTAATTTTAATTTGCCTTTTGCCGAAACACCTAACTTTTTTCCTGTGCGCTGAATGCGTCCCCCATAAATATGGAGCATTTGTTGGGGCTGCTCCACGGCTGCCCAGGTAGGCGAGGAGGCTCTCGAGTAACATCACGGAGGGCTGGAAAAGGGACCAGCTCGAGGCACTGCGCTCCGTTAATTGTGGGGCTCGGGGCTCGCCTGTTCTTTAGCATCTTTTATTAACACACATCCCCAAATAATATTGACACTCTTCTTGTTTTATTAGTACACGTTTACCTTGTTCGTGGTTTTATTATTCAAGAATGCAGTTGTTGCCAAGTATTAATCAATATATTATGTTGCTCAGTTGGGCAAGCTGTATAAAAACATAGTGCCCCTAGGGTTAATACAGTCAAGAACTAGAAAAGTGTTTCAGACATGTACACAACATGTGGTTTACTATTATCATTAAATGAGGTGAACTGGGACTCTATACATATGGATTTTGAATTGCATAAATTTTGATTGATATCATTTGAAGACTGAGACCCTGAAAGGCTAGATTTTGTGAAAGACGATACACAGGCCAGCTATTACCACATACAATAATACCAGGAAAAATATCTGAAATGAGCAAGGCAGCTGGCTTTTAAATAGCTAAAACATAACATCAATACTTATTTTGAATAATGGAAAAAAGAGGTAAAAGATGTTGACCTCTGCCTGACAATAACATGTTCCAAAAGTAGAACTGGTCCCGGGAGAAAACCCCCTGCTCAACAGTAGCGACTAAGAAATTTTTTTCCTTCTCTCTCTCTCTCTTTCTTTCCTTCTTGTTTTGTCTTGCTTTTCTGTTAATTTTCTCCCCCCCCCTTCTTTTTTTTTGTTTGTTTTTGTATTTTTTTTTCTCCCCTCCTTCCTTGGCAAAGGTAAATGGGCTTTTGAACATTAAGGCGCTTGCAGACAACCGCCAGGAAAAAAAACAACCAACCCCACAACCAACCACCAACAAAACCCAAGAATTTTTGCAAATTCAGGAAACACTTGAGAGGTAAAACCAACATCCTGAGACAGGAGACAGGGCCAGCTTTTGACACCAGGCTGGACCTGCGAGGCCGAAGGAAACCTGGAGCCAGGAAGCGGCCGCCAGCGGGGTCAGGCCGCCAGGGACCCCGCGCCTCACCGTGCACCGCAGGCCCCGGCCGGCCTTTTCATGGGAAATTTGCTGAAAATTTGCTGATCTGCATGAGATATTTATTGGAGGGGGGGAAGGAAGGACCTTCCCTTCGCTTCTTGTGGGTTACTGGTTCGTGCGGGGTTAAGTGGGGAATTCTAATGTACGCGAGGACGCGCCGGGTCTCGCAGCCCTGCGTCCATTTTTTCTCACCGTGTGAGACACCCGGAAAATTATCAATACCTCGCTCTACCAGATTCATTCAATTTGCTCGTATTTGTTAAAACTTTTGAGAGAGCACCGGATGCTTAATGCTTCATTTATGATTTATGCTCCATAAATGTATTAAAACATTAACCATATTTCTGCTATGGCATACTTGAATCCTCCCGGGGAAAAGCCCGAGCGTTTCTCAGGCTGCTACTCCGGCTTCCCCGAGGAGCAAGATTATTTGTGTTGTGTTACACCTCCAAGTGTTGATTAGGCCTCGGTGTTACCCTGACAGAAGTGTCGTGCGGTGCTTCTCTTTAATGGGGTAATAAGCTATATCAACCGCACGAAGGAAATGTTCCTTTTCAAGTCAGAAATGAAAAAAAAAAAAAAAAAAAGTTGGTGTGTAAACACACGGCGAAGGCTCCGTCCCCTCCGCCCGAGTGGCGGGGCTGAGCTCCGGCAACGGCCTCCGCTAATCGAAAACTGTTGGCCATAGCACTTGGGTGGCTCAGGCAAATTTATAATCCGGGTTTGAACTCTCTAATATATTAAATGGTTACACACCACCCATTGCTGAGCCCGGCTTTTAACCGCCTCGCAGCCTGGCAGCTTCGCAGGCTCCGAAACGCGGCTGTTAATTGGAAAGCAGGAAGGTTAAAAAATAGACAAACTAGTTTTCTGGCTTGTGTTTGACAGCGTGGGTTGTTTATGCGGGTATTTTTTTTGTAAGGGTTTTTTTTTCCTTTTTTTTTTCTCCCCTCTCTTTTTGTGATGGGGTGGAGGATTTCTTAGTGGTTGGGAAGCTTCACATTTTTCAGTAAGCATTATTGGGTAACAATTGGTGCAAACATTATGGAGGGGGAAAGGCACATAAATCAAGAAATAAAAAAATAGTTTCTGCACATTTTCAAAAAACACGTTGTGCTCTCTGAGGTCCTTTTCATTTTAACCAAATCAGGGGGAACTTGTCCTCACAGCGGCAAGGCAGATGGAACAATAAATCACAGGAACCATTGACTGCCTGCAGTGTACTCTCCGCAGCTGTCACTTTTTTGTCTCTTTGGTTTTAGCTGACATGGTTTGAGGTCCACTGTGAACCAATCTGGACTTTTTTTTTACCGTCATATCCATCAAAACGACCAGTAGCCATCAACCTACTGCAGCGATCGATTCGTTTGCTTATTCTCACGCATAAGCCAATACTCAGCTCACTAGGTGAGGCTTGGGAGAAGCACCTCATTTTAGCTTTTTTTTTTTATTTCCCCCTCTTTCTTTCTTTCTTTCTTTCCTTTTTTTTTTTTTTTTTCCCTTTTGCCTCCAGCTACAGCTGTGATTTTCTGAGCAGTCTTGGCTAACGTTATTAAAGTTGCATCATGATAGATATAGAGCGGAGCAGATAACAGCCTCCACGCACAACAACAGCAAAACCAAGAACAACCGTGGGGTTTTGCTGTTGTTGTCAGTGTTGCTTTTCAGGTGTAGCGAGACGCTTGCTAAGCTAGGAGTTTCCAACTCATTGCTTATTTTGCAAAGTAAACAAGCAAATGTTATGTGCATAACCTTAGCTGTCTCTGCAAAGGTCAGTGCCTGGCTGCTGATTTCTTTTCCTGCCTTTTGGTGGCACTCTGATGCCAGCGATTACTTCTGGCGTGTTTTGGAAACAAGACGTCCTTTCTTAACAAAAGACTCAATCTACAAAAGGCTGCAAAACAAAAAATTGATTAAATTTGAACCTGAGTATGAAAGTTTACTTGGGTGTATAAAATAGCCCGGTAAGCGCTAAACAGGGGCTCATCCGTAACGCGGGACGAAGGGCCGCGCTCGGCGCAGGCGGGACCGCGCAGGAGGCTGCTGGAACGGGGGGGGGTCCCTCGGCAATCGCACAATACCTATGGATGTCTGCGGACGTATAGGTGGTATTGTCTAGTGGATTATGGGGTTTTGGTTTATGGCCTAAAACATTGCAAAGTGTCTTTTGCATTTTATAAAAGTGCATTCTCCGAAGCACCGACTGTCACAGATATTAGCAGGGTCTCAACTTCAGACCACATTTTAGAGAACAGGTTTTTTTGTAGTATAAATAGAAGCGAGGAGATGTGTGTGTAATACAGTCATAGTGATTTTTTTTTTTTTTAATGTCAAAAATACCTGCTTGCTTTAGAAACCTTCAGTTAGGTCAAGTTAAATTTATTATATATAATTTTTTTTATAGCTGAACTCCATGATTTTGACTTGAGGTGACAGCTGAAAAGCACCAGAAACCCTTGGAATTTCAGATCTATATATTACTATAAAGGAAGAAAATAAAGTTCCGCTAGGAGAAGGTAGGTAATTGCATTTACCAAATATACATAGTTTAAAAAACACAGCCCCTGAAACATTTACCTTAAAAAAAGTCAAGGCAGCAGAAGTTTTCCTTTGTATCTATCGAACAAACATCCCTGGGATTTGTAATAAAAACCCAGTTATGAGATCCAGGGTCCCTCCAGTTAGCAAGGATCTTTTAGCAGAATATTGAAATATTGCCACGTTGGAGAGAAGTTATTTAAGGACCCTACAGGAGCTGATGCGAAGGCAGATTCTGCTGAGACTGTTTTCCTCTTTGCAAACCTTTGAAGGGTGCGTGTCCTGAACGTATTCTGCTTTAGAGTAATACAACAAATAACGAGCTATAGTCAAAGCCCGCACCACTTCATGATGAATTTCAAGGAGTGCGACCAATAATCCTTCTACTAGTCTTAAAAATCCTATGGAAGTACTAAACCAGTTCCAATACAACCAAAAGCAAACTGGGGGGGGGAAGGAAAAAAAAAAAAAATCACAAAAAAGCCATCTGTCTGAGAGCAACCCAAGAATCCTAAGTCCACCCAAGTAGTTACTGCATGTTTTTCTGTACTGCTAATGCATTGCATATTGTTGAAAATATGAATTACAGAATAAATCAGAAGAGTGGCGATCAGGGGTCCAATTCTGCCTTGGCTGCAGTGAAATTACCAGCCTGATTCTCTTTGCGGCTATTGGGGTGCACATCAGAATATTTATTCGATGTAATAGTTACCCCAGACTGGCAATCTGAGCTCTCTAAATTTAATAATTCCCAGAGGAGCGAGGCTGACAGTCAGTGAGGGTCAGACCGGTTTAGGCTGTGGATTTTCACAAACCTTTACGTGCTGCTCTTAACTCTGCCACATATACTCCACAGTACGATACACACGGCTTAAATATACCTTTAAAAATGTCTCGCGCTGGGGATATGCCAAACATCGCTCGCTCCCTTTAGGGGAGACATGAAGAGTTACAAACCGTGAGCCCTGTGCCAGAGCTGTTGCCTAGAAAAAATTCCCGTTTGAAGTGAGTCAGAGTTTTGGCTGAAGAGGGAGAGCAGGATAAGAGGGCCCTGCGTTAGAAAAATCATGCAGGAATAAGGAATTTCACTCCAATTACCGTGCCAGCAAAATATGTATATATATAATATCAGATAACATTGGACTGCATGTGAAAAGAAAGCCACTAATTCGGCAGTCGTCTTATTTTCAAATGAATTCCAACGCCGAGTGAGGCGAGCAGCTTTGTTAAAAGGGACAGTCATTAATATGCCTGATGGTGACTTTTCCCCCGTTCCTACCAAACGGTCTCTAATATAATTCCACATTAAAAACAGGAAGGAGTTCTGCATATTTTCTAATTAGCCTTCCGTGGAAATCTTGCTGCGGTAGATACTTAATAAAAGAAGGAAAGAAGAGAAAAAAAAAAAAAAAAAAGACTCTGCGTGAACATGAAACTTTGTTCATCACTTGCATACTAAATAGCGCAGGTTTAACGTCCCATACGTTGCAAAAGGACGTGTAACGTTGCTGCTTCTGCAAAAGGGTGATGTGTACGGTTCAATTTAAGCCCTCGGCTGACCTCCCGGCGATGCCTGGGCTGCTCATGCGCTCAGCGCCCGGCACAGGCGTCCGTCCTGGCAGGATCGAGCCCGCAGGCGCTGCTGAGCGGGGTGTTGCTGCCGCCGCCGCCGCGGCTGTTGTTATTTTCCAAGAGGAAATATTTTGGGTCTGCCCTAGCATTAGTGCAACGTATCACTCCAGCTGCATTCCCCGCTGACTGGAGTCTGTTTGATGAGTAATTAGGAGACCTTCTCTTTAGTTTGTTTGACATATTTTACAAAACATGTAAATCTGTTAAAAAATTGCTTGTTCATTTAAAAGACAGAGTTCCTAAATGAAGCAGAGTATCTGCTAAATGGATATAATTTTAGGATTTTTTTTTTCCTATTACAACTTCAAACACAATAGGCTCTCTTTGCCTTAAAAAGGATTTTTTTTTGTTTCTGTTGAGAAGTAATTATTCTGTTTCTACATCTGTGTAGCTTCACCCAGAGCTCATACAGAGAAAATCTCTGTAATACTTAGAGATAAACATATCTAGACATACAGATATCCATGTGTATACTTAAGTCTGTTTATATTTTACACCCACGCGTCAAAACTGGTATCATTAACTACTTACTGGAAAGCAATAAACACAGCCCTCTTTCCTCAGCCCAGATCAAAGGTGAACACTTTTTTTTCTTTATTTTCCATCAAGACATCTTTAGCAAAGAAACCTCACAGAAAATGTTAAATAAGCCTCGAATATTCCAGCACCCATTCTGCTCCTTTTGTGAAATATACTTTGGAGCTCATCTGCTGCTTCGTATTGCACGATTTAAGCTGGCGATTTAACTTTCCTAACTATGGCAGCATTGTCTAATTAAAGAGTTATTTAATTTTTTTGTTTGTTTGTTTGAAACCATTTGGAGGTTTTTTACAATGTAAATATGATTTTCAGCTCTTTAGCTGCGCAAAAAGAAGTGACACCTCTCAGCACCCTTAATTTCAAAGTTTCTACTTGCAGTATTGAAAATTATAAATGCTAACTGTTATCAATTTATTTGACGTCAGAAAAGAACCCTGGTATTTAAAGGAGAGCGATCCTACTGACCCAAAGGTTAAAGTTGTCCCCAGAAAAGCAATGCTATAAGAAGTCTATGCTCGCTAAGATTAAAATCCTTTTGTACTTCAAGATGTAAGTGCAGGGATGATTTAAAAGCCCCACACTTTTCTAGTCAGCTCTACTTATCGCTTCAGGCTGAGCATTTTGTTTTCCCCTTTTTTCTTTCTTTTTGTTTTTCCGGTGAACACTCAGTTGCTTATTTTGGGGAAGCATCTCATTTATCTGAGCCTGCTTCTTCCCGAGACTTTTTCCTGCTGGAGAATTACTGCCTGGCACATCAATAGGTTGCAAATTATAGAAGGGCTGTGTTTAACTTGCTGCCGGATTGCCATTGTCGTGAGGGTCCACGTCTTTTAGCTAAACTGCCTTTTTCTTGAGGCATTTCAGATGTCTGTAATTGCCGCCCCTTTCAGCACAGCTTAAGGTATCAATATCAACTCGATTTGAATATCATAAGTGGGAAGTTGCTCTAAGCAAAACAAAAACATGTCAGTTGCCCAGGTGACATTTTGTAGCAAACAAGGAAATCACAACTCCAGGAAGTGTTGTATTTTATGCCAACAACAATATGACAGTTTTCTCTGTAAAGAAAACATGACACTTTTCCAAATATCAGAGGATGCCTCCGCTGCTCAAGGGATTCCTGTACTGTCACTGAAATGGAAGGTCACAGGCTGGTTTCATGATTTCTATAGTTTCAAAATGTTGTGGTGGAGCGTTTGCACGCTAAATGCTGTAGGCTAAGGGAAATCTTTCCCTTCATCTCTGAAAGAAGTGACAGGAAGAAAAAGGTCCTACTTTGACAGCAGTAACCTCTAGGTCTCGAGGTTCTGCCCCAAGCAACTCTGAAGTAAAATTACCTATGTTAATGTGTTGTCCTCGCTGTCACCCGGGCACACGCGTCCGAGCATGCGTGCGCGTGCAAAACAGAGCGCAAGGGCGCGAGCGTGCACCGGCGGGCTTGCAGCCCAGAGGAGACGTTGCGTTGGACCACGCCGGCCCACGAGAATCATCTCAAAATAGCCCTAAAAGCAGCGTGGTTTTTCTTGGGTAGCCTGGGCCACGCGGGAGCCGCAGCAAATGCTCGCGTCCCGTTTTTACCTGGCCTCGGCTGTAATAAAGACCAAAAAGTTTCTGCAAACAATTTCTTTTAAGAGGTGGGGTTTCCAGTTCGACTTCAAGAAGGTAGGAACCTACTTGCTATGCTAGTACCTAATTCCTGAAGTTTAAATAAACAGACTTTTGCTTTAAGCCAGAAAAAGTATTAACTTCAAGGCTATGGACAGGATCAAAACGCATTTGTTTCCAGCCTTCCTCCTTTTTTATTCTTCCCTCTCCCCCTTAAAAAACACACACCTTAGTCTATAGATTATATACTTCCTGCTGCCCTTTTTATAAGCAATAAGAATTTAATAACTGAGGGCAACTCTATAGTAATATTTATATGGGTCAAGTGGCTTAAAAGTATGCAATAAATGTAAAGTTATGAACCACATTGCCCCTTTTTAAATAATGCAGCTAGCACCAAGATATTATGTTTCATATTCTGGAAAAAGGTGTTTTAGCCTAGGCTTTAGGAGTACACCAGACATGAAAAGTTATACTGATCCCATAATAAAGTCACTGCCTGCTTAATATGGTGTGTTATGTAGAGCTCCAGATCTTAATAGCAGACCACAGCAAGAACGTCCCAGATGATATCAACAAAACCTTAGCTTTCTCATTAGCAATCAGCAAATTCTCCTGGTGTCTGCTAGTTTCAAATAAGGGCAAGTGCCTCTATTCCTAGTGTGAAGCCCAATAGGATAATAGAAATAATGTAGTCTAATCAGCGGCGAACACATGAGATCCCCCCGTCAGAGCAGGCGGCGGTGGATTTGGTGACTCCCCTTCAGCAGCGTTTAACAGGCTTCGCGGTCCTGAGGAGCAGGATCGGTGTGATGGCGAGAGGGGGAGCAGAAAAACCCGCATCGCCGCCGTGCGTAGCTCCCCGGGCCGTTCCGCTGTCGCCTCTCTGTGAGAGAACTGCCCGGTTTTTACAGATAAGAGCGTTTTGAGGATATTTGTATAAAAAATAATAATAAAGGAATATTGCAGTCATTGCTTTGCCTATATGAAGAAATGCTGCCTATGGTTTCTCTGCATATAAATACATATATGTCTGTGCGTGGGGAGGGGGGATCGCAGAGTGCTTTGATTTGGTCTCGTCAAACCATCTACTTCTTTGATAAATCAGATCAAATATTTGTCATCACAGCCCAAATGACCATTCCTTTGTTGGCTGGCACACTGCTGATATCTGCACACTGTCTGCACCTGAGCTACTACCTGCATTTTATTTTTTTTTTTTTATTGCTGTTAGATTTAAACATATTTGTGTTTGGACTACACAGCATACGTTTGCAGCGCAGTATTATTAAGTGTGGGGACAATCATTGCTGTTAGCCGTTATGATGAAAGTGTGAAGGACACAAGATCATACTGCTCTTGCAGCCTAAATAATCTATGGCTATGCTTGGGGAAATGCAGAACGGTTTTAGATTTTGCACTGATTTTATAATTGTAAGGGTTTTTCCCCCACATTTTCCCTTCTGATTTTTGTGCGTTCTTAGAATATCACTGATTTCTATTTAAGAGCAATTTTTGCACTCTTGTTCAGTCCTGGTTAAAGACTGCGAATATGGCTGATACCATGCAAGGAAATGCAAGTCTGAGCTGCAGCAGGGTAAACAAAAAAGTGTTTTAAGAGGTGCTTAACTGTGTTTTGAACCCCGATTAAGCCTAAGGTTACTCAGTGTTTATATGTGCATTTGCAGTGCACTGGGAAAATTCAGTGTTTAATGGTTCCTGTGCTGATCTTTTGTTAGTGCAGTGGGCTGCGTTGCCCAAGAGCAGTGATTACTGGCCAGATTAAAAACCACAGAAACTCTTTTTTATTCTGAGTTTTGTCCAACTTTATTCATGTTGATGGGAAGCAGGCGTCCGTATATCTCTTATAGTTAAGATTTTAAAAACTGACACCACAAGTCAGTCCCCCAAGCCCTTATTTAGCTACTAGAATAAGGAGCGGGATAAGGCAGTACTATTTTGTACACGTTCAGCAAGTTGAGAATAGTTTCCATCTATGAGTCTCATTACAGTTTAGGAGCCAAGCCTAAGGTTCTTGGGTCTGATTTTTTGTTTTAATAAACGTGAGACGGTAGGTGGACAAGGATGGTACCCACAAAGGGCAAATGGTGCCGAAAAATGGGTAATAATGAAGGGCAATGAGGCAACAGCACAAAGCTTCTTGCTTCCAACTTCGCTGGAGTATTTTGAATCCTGTGGATGACCTTGCAGAGTACTTTATTCTCCTAAAATAACAAGCAGGTCAATACCAGTCCTGCTTGTGTGATAAAATGCAGTATTTGCTGACCAGGACGTGCCCACAAAGGAGCCAGGAGAGCTGATCTGAGGGAGTGAGGACATTTTCACCAACAGGGTCAGGAGATCCTGACAGTTCTGGATAGTCCATGGCGAGGAAAGACAAAGCATGTCGAGAGGAATGAAAAAACTAACCGATGGATGAGGGTAACTTTACCAAAGGAAAAACTGTGTTGGCAAATAAATACATATTTACTAAAAGAAAATCTCATGTTTAGGAGAAATGAGAGGTGGAACTGTAGACTACTGATGCTAAATTACATTATTGCTGTGCTCAAGTGAGAGGGAATAAAGTTGGCTCCGCATGTATCGGCACCAGCTACCTGCGCCTACACGGAGGCTAGAAATTTAGGAGAAGGTTTCTGATATCAAAGCAGTGAGGCTGTGGAGCAGCCTCCATATGTGTGTAACGATGTGAAAAACCACTAACGGCTCTTAAAGCGGAGCCTGATGACAGGGGATTAGAGGACATGTTGTCTGCTATAGAAAGGGCCCGGATGGGAAGACCCGAACAGCCTCATCCAGTCCTGTTTAATGGAAACGCCGTAGAAATAGGCAATAGTGAGGAACACGCTCAGACTATCTAAGCTTGCCTTTTAGGTTATTTTTACTATTATGGCTTTAATCCATGCAATTTCCAGGGTTGGGGAGCGCCTGGGCTGAACCGCTGCAGCTCTGCACCGTGGGAGGGCACCTCGCGAGATGCACTGCAATAACGGGCTTTGAGCTCCCATTTTGCCAAAGGAAGAGGTTTTGGAGTGATTTCAGCAGTGCTGGCGTGCTACAGAGGAATTCAGAGAACGAGGGGTACACGGTGGGGTAGGAGGAGGATTTACACTGTTCAGGGAGAGCAGATACATGGGGCCACTGCCCTGATGTGTCGATACCTCCCCGTGTCTTACTTACTCTATACACTGCAGAAACAGAATAAAACCAGAAGAGAAATAAAAAAGAGAGAAGACAGAGTAGAGGAAGGGGACAAGGGGAAATCTCCACTTGTGGCAAGCAGGTATGCCTGTAATATGTAGGTACCCAGCAGTGGTTTCAGCAAATATCACCACCTTTGTAATTTTGAGAAATTTAAAATTAACATCTTGTGGACATTTGCATATCCATATTTCTAAGTCACTTAGCTGTTTGAGGATAAAGCTAACAAACCTGTACATATTGCCTGAACTTTCAAGAGATCAAAGTTGCCTTCCTCCAGCCTGGGATAGTGCTAAAATGACACTTGTAAGGGCTGTGCCTAGGAAACGTCGTTCGCATGGTGGCTTTCATTGCATCCCACGCGTGGGAACCCAAACCTTGGAGGCTGTCAAACCTTGTGTGCCTGCGGCTTCTCCAGGAGCCTGGCAAGGGATCATTAGTAACTCGCTGATGTCTCTCTCTCTTCTACTCCACGAGGCACTTCCCCAACTAATTTAGAACAAAGCTTGGTGTTTACTTGGTTTCACAAAATGACACTTTTTTTCCCCCAAGATTGCTGCAAAGACTTGAAAAAGAATATTTACATAAACAGGTTTCAACTTCTTCAGGAACGGGTCGGGAAAGGAGGGCAAATCCAAGTGGAAGGGAAATAAAGCAGAGCATAAGGTGGAGTAGTTGATCTTTCGTTTAGGGCTGCAAAAGAAGCGCTTTGAACATTTGAAGGGCTGGAGCAGCCCTGCGAGGGAGCCACACGATTGCCAAAACCCTCTAAAACTCAAGGTAAAATCAATGAAGAGCTGGGGAGAGCGGTGGAGGAGCGCAGCCCTGCTGCTGGGCTGGCATCGCCGGCAACCGCAGCACGAGGCAGTAAACCATCCACGTGTCGCTGCAAATTTGTGCTGCAACTTCACACGGGAAGCCTTTGAAGCCTATAACTATGAAATTTTAATTGTTAGCAACCTCTCAGGGACCTGGCGATAATACCTATAGGACAACTTTCAGCAGCCCCGCTGGAAGTAAGGCAGCTTGTGGTGCGAGCGCTGTTGATCTCCCGGCGTGAGCCACGGCCATCACCCCCGCGTGATGCTGGGCATCCGCCGTGCCGATAACTTTACTCACCGACTTTTTTCTCCTTGCAGGAAAGGTGACTCCTCAACACCCATTACAGGAGCTGAGGGGCATCTTGCGTGGATGGAAAGAAAAAGAATTAGTTTATGGAAAGCGGATGGGTACAGTATGTAAATAAAAGCAAATCGCATCCTCATTATGTGGGCTCTTTTGAATAAATGTTAGCCTTTAAGTGCCAGCTGTCACTCTATGCATGGCCTCCCTTCTTACAACTAACCTCTCCGTCACCTCGCCTTGTCTCCCTAACTTGTCCTATTATGCAGTACCAAGCTGAGTCATTGTTTCAAGCAGGAGGTGACATGTTAATAGCTTAATAATAGTATAATCTCGCAAATAATAATATGCTGTCACACTGTCTGAAGCACAATGTTTACAGGAGAAGTGGTAATGTATGATGACAGTAATTTGAATAAAAATGAATTTACTGCTCTTGTCTCATTTGCAGTAAATTTTCGCATCTTTCATGCACAACTGGTGCTCCATGACCTCTTTCATTATTGTGTTCTCGGTGGCTGCTGCTTGCTTTAAAGTGAAAGCAGGCAAATGAAACAGAAACCTGCAGCTTAATAACCGATTTCCAGAAAAGAGTTCACACCGCAGCTTCTGAAAATCTCACTTCGTTTGTTTACGAAGATGATACGGTGTCAGGCAGGCTGTTTAATTAATGCAAGCTGGAGGTGCCGATTGAAAAGCAGGCACGAGCTGATATGATTATGTATTGACAATTTACGAAATTATTGTCATTAAAATGTGTCAGAGGGAAAAAAGTGCTTGGAATACAGAGAGGATCGTTTGGTTTGAAATTAAAGTTTACGCAGCTTAAGAAAAAACTGTTTTAAATGCTCTTGGTATTGTTTGATGTGGAGAAAAGCAGTCCTCTGCTTTCTATTCGATATGGGGATAGTGTCGAAAGCTATCCACATGATTGGCTTTAGTTAATGATAAATGCATGTTGATATGATAGTGGACTGGTAAAAAACTTCAAAATGATCCCAGAATATATAAAATATTTGGTTGTGGTTCACATTGTGGGCAGTTTTCTAACTCGTCCTGACCCGTGTGCTGTATTGTAAAATTCTGCCATTTCCATGTACGGTACGGACCAGGACTCCTGGTATTATTCTGACAAATAAATAGGAAATCTACTCTAGATCAAAACTGCCTTTGGAAAATTTAAATTCCTAGGACAGTTCTGTTTCTCTAAAAGAAAAAAAGAAGTTATTACGTGATGTGGTTCATTTGATGAAAAAGAAGAAAGTTTACAACTCACAACTGATATGCCTGGACTAAATTTAGTTTGATGGAATGAGGACAACTAATTGAAACTTGCTGGGACTCAAAACACTGCACAGGACAAATTCTCAAAAAACTGCTGCATTTTATCTAAGTTTAAGTGCACATGTAGAGTAAAAAAATGGGATCTGCATGACCTAGTTCATGGGTTGAAGTAATTAAGACCACAAATTACCTCTCTATCTGTATATACGCAAGCACATATATATTTTTTCATTACTTCTATTTTGCATCTAATAAATACAATATTTTCCTCTGAATTGAAAGTTAAGCAGTGCTAGTTTTTTGGGAAGAGTTTATGTGCCCGCGAGCAGGGCGGGCAGTGCCGCGGTCCTGCTGCCGCGGTCCTGCTCCTCCTGCAGAACCTGGGGGCTGAGCTGGAGACCAACCTCGCCGACCCGCTGCTGCGCGACGTGCTGAGCGTGGGCACGGGGAGACTTGGTGGGAACGGGGCAGCTGAAACCAGGCTGTATTTCTTGGTCATGAATCATAGAAAAACACGGTTTATTGTGTTTTTGAAGCTGGGTTTTTAAGAGGGGCAAAAATTTGTTTTCAGTCCCCCAGCCTTACTTTAAGTAGTAAGTGCACACTTATGCTAAAGGCTGAGCTCGCTCTTTTTAGCTGTTTTGAAAAATAAGACATGATTTTTTTTTTTTTCCACCTAAATCAACATTGATTTAAGGAATTCAAACCAGCTTTCAAATCTAACTCCCAGTTTCACTTTCCAAGCGCAGGCTGGAGCCTGCAGTCTTTACCCCGCGAACACCTGTGTCAGCAAACGCCCTTCTTCGCAGGAGCGAGCAGGAGCTGGGAGCCGGCGGGTGCCGGTGCGATGGGTACGCACCAGGAACTGCTCACTGGGGCCTGCTGGTTTTGCAGCTCCCCTCGCACGTGGGCACACCACGGTGGTGCATACCCCCTACACACCTTACTTTATCCTATATACAGTGAAGTACAATAAATCGTGTGCAGTGTGTGGCTGCAGGGTGCCAGGGACGCGACACCTGGCTCCCCGCCGGGGTGAGGGGGGGCTGTAGGAGCCACCACCTCCTAGTTCTTTTCAATGTCTTCAGAGACGTTACGTATGGGAGAGAACTTCCAATCCTTCTGCTAATATTTACCTTTCAAAGTTGACCTTCTGAGAAAAATAAATCGGTAAAAGTGGATTGCACTGAAATCATGTAACCAGCTGCAGAGATCTACTGCGAGGTTTCAGAGTGTATGCAGTCCCATATAGGCGTCTATAGAGATGGCAGAAGATATAACTTTGAGGCTGTCGCCCTGATACCGTTCTCTCTGAAACTAGGGGAAAACATGCTGTCTCCATTAGGAAAGAGCAAGGGCTGGTGGTACGATGTATTCAAATATGTGCTTAACTTCAAACATCTCGGTAATTTCACTGAAGTAAGCACAGTGCTATTTGCACGCCTCGAGTTATGCGTGAGGCTGATGGGTTTCATAAGCACCTTGCAAGGCTGGGCTTGTTTTTGAACTGAATTCTCAATTTTTGTTTACATGAGAAGTGCAAGGGGCTTCAGTGGGATTAGTCAGACTAGCAAGGGCTGGGTGACCCCCTCCAGCTAACGGCAATAAAATAAATTGTTTTGCGGGGAAGGTTTTTCCATTTTCCGTTGGAAAATATTTTCTGTTTAAAAAGAATTTTTTTTTTTTCCCAGTATACATTGAACATTTTTGTCCCAAAGTATTTAATATCACTTTGGAAATCACAGTACTGTGAACTAAAAATCAAGATCTTTGTGACATCATAGAACTAAGTAATGATTAATGGAGATTATCTGCATAAGGGTAGAAAAACTAACCAGAGCAGCAAAGTCCCACTTTGGTTGATGGAGTTTATTTCATGTGTATGAAAGGTCTCTTTTCCCTGAACCACTGATGTTCAAGGGGACATCTACACTTCTATGTTCCGCTTGAAACGGGAAGGTCCTTTTTGTTGCTTAGTGCTATCTCTTAATTATTTAAATGTAGGAGAGTCTGATTAAAGGTCCTAATTAGATGTATTTAAGATTGGTAAAAATGTCCCTGTTCTGAACAGCCAGCGCCATCCCACAGATATATAGGTTAAAGTTATTTGCCAAAATGCAAGAAAGTTTCACAGGGGAAAAAAAAAAAAAAATTCCAACCTTTGTATTTGTGGAAATAAATAGTGGGTAGACCTGATTTTCCCGGCGTGGAAGTCAAGTGGAGTTTTTAATTGACTCCAACAGGCGCTCTGGATCAGGCCTGTGGGGTGTTTGGTGCTCAGTTACAAGTTAGTGCTCTCTCTAATCACCTTGTTCTCTAAAGGAAATAGATACTAAACAGGAACCATCTGGTAATACATTCTGTACCTCTTAATTACAATGTTTTGAGTGGCACCTAAATAAATTTCATTTACAAGCACATGACTGCTTGTCAAAAGCTCTGTTGATAATTTTATTATTGTAGTATACCTTCTCGCTTAATGACCCTGGCCCAGTAAAGTCAGGAATATTTAGCTCTACGGCAAAAAAAGTGATTGTCTTAAAAAAGGAAAGACACAAACTCAATCTTTCACATTGTGTTTTTAATTATTTGCACATGTATTTATTTCTGTATCGTAGTTCGGCATACATTTACACACGACATGGAGGTATTTCTGCATTAAAGGTTACCAAAACTCCAATTTCTTGGTAGCCAGGAGAAGTTGATGCAGCTCTGCGGAGACCCCTGGTATTGTTGTAAAATGCCTGTGTTATTTTATGATCTGTGTGTTTCTGTGTAGATGTACTGTAGCATTTAGACAATTTTCTCTTTGTTAGCTGCAGGAAAAGATCAATATTATAAAGAGGTCGAGTGACTCTGTGAATTAGTCTCCTGCGTTTTCACCCTGGGAAGCGGGGATTTAAATCCTGTCCCTGGTTTCGAGGCTGAGCCACAAACCCTGTTCAAGGTCCATGGTGGAGCCTCCCCCAAATTTGGAGGCTTTCCCTTTGGGGTTGCAACCTATCCATCGCTGGAGCTGAAAATGACTTTCCTAGTCTTGTGGTAATCTCTGGTGGAAATTAGTCTGTGTTACAAAATCAACATATAATTTGGCAGGATGCAGCGTGATTGGCAGCCTCCGTTAGAGAAAAGCCCAGGACTGCGCTTGGATGGAGCGGTGCCCACGGGGACGTGCCACCACCATGCTTGCCCCACCGCGGCACCCTGGATCTCCTGGGAGGTTATTTTGGGTGCGAGGAAAGAAGGCTTTCTCATGCCATGCCATCAAATAGTGGCACATCCGCGTGCCAGGGGTGAGCAGCATCCTGCACAGCGAAACCTCGGTCCGTCTAAGCACAATACGTGTTGAAGACAAAAAACTTACCAGTCACGTGAAGCTTTTGCGAAGTTTTGCCGGCAGTGTTAATTCATCTCTGTGTTCGAATGTCCTTTTAAAATAACAAGCTGGAGGAGACAAAAATACTAGGAGGAAGGGCAGAGGGGAGGTTTCTGGGAAAACAGGCGGAATGTGGCACCTGGAGGGGTTTTGTCCGCTTCTTTGGGATGAGCCGCCCATGGGAAAACATAGCCGCATAAAAAGTAAAATAGCCTTATTTCTAAATTCATGGCAAATTAAAAAAAGGAATCCTACTGCTCTCAGCAGGATCCTTTATTCCTTTTTAGTTGCAGTTGATGGTTTTTCTCTTCTTAAAATAATTTTGTCTCTAGGTCTCAGTCTTGATGTGGGAACTTTGGGAAACAGATAAGCTTTCAAATATTTTTTTAATCAATGCTTTAGCAACCTGGAGTTGAAATAGCATTTAAATTCAGAGAGGTGCTGGTAAAACGGAGAGTGTGATCATCGCCAGGCAGGTTTGCACGGTCGCCTTTGAGGAGACTGAACTGTCTGAGCGGGAGATGGGGAATTTACTGTACACAGCAAACTCTTATACCCTGCAATGTAATATCTGGATTTGCAGCTGATATTTAAAGAGGGCACTTGCTTTACTTATGAGATTAAAGGCAAATGCGCTCTTTTAAAAATGAAGTCATGCTGTGTTTTGCACCTTTTGACACTTATTAACTCAGGTCATTAAAAAGAGGCTAATTAAAAAAGAATGTAAAACAAAAGAGTCATTTGTCTATCGCCGAGCTCGGTTCTTCATGTACGCTGGCTGGAGGCAGTCTCTGTTTAAACCTTGGGTACAGAAAGCACTGATAGCCACTGGGGCATGCTTGGAGCTTGTCATGGCTTTTGGCGAGACTGTGGTCCGGCTCATTATGCACCTCATAAAGAAGAGAAGTCATTGTCATCAAAATTAGCTGAAGCTGGAATTTACATTCATGGAAATTTTGGTTTCACCACTGTCCTCTGGGGCTGGACAATAAAGGAAACCTTTTACCAGCTGCAGTTAAAGTAAGTGAAGTTCAATAAATGCTTAGTGCTTCATTAAGGCATTTCCGAACGCACTGTGCTACATGCACGTGATATTTTACAGCCGATGAGAATTTGGTACAAACAGCGTGTGAAGTTCACTAGTTCCTGGTGCGTGAGACGTGCACGGCACATCCAAACCCAGCTTGTAAAGCGATCGGCCTCTCGTAAGCGCTAGTTATCCCCAAAGATGTTTCTGTTCTTCCAAAGGGAGACTTTGCTAGCAGGCACCTTCTCTCTTGAAAGGTTGGCAGGAATAAACTCTTGTGATGCTATTGAGGGAGTGCTTCCAAGGACTTCCAAGAGGGTAAGGACAGATTTGTAGTTTTTATTTTAACTAAAAGTGCATCAGATCGGTGGGAGGAGCAGTGTTGCGCCGGTTGGAGCTCATCCAAGGCGAGGTGAAGCGGAGGCGTTTGGAGGGCAGGAGTTTTGCTGGGAGGGTTTTACATCTCGTTGAACTCTGCAAAGGAGGCCGTAAAGGCTGGTTAGCCCTGGAGGGTGCCCACCTCTCCCCGTGCAGATTCAGGTGATGGCGTGTGGTGCTGGGTCTTGCCGTGCTGTTGCAGGTCCAAGGCTGTAAAGATACTTATGGAAACATCTCCAGCAGGATTTCAATCACTTTCCACAGCTATGTGCCTTGCTGACCTCAGAGCATTGGGTCAATCACCAAACATTGCTAGAGAGGGTTCTCCAAACAGAAGTGTTCTTCTCCGAAAATCCAAGATTTGTGGGTTGGAATCGATTTTGACTGCTGTTTTTTAAAGCCTCCCCACTCTCTCCCCATGCAGATGACCATAAATTCAGTCCAGAGCCTTGATTCATAAGGTATTTAAACAGATGCTCTTATTTAAACATAAATCCTATCATAAACTTCAAATTTATGCTTACATGATATCCTGACTTAGGGTCTTAGAGCTGGAAAACACAAAGGGATTAATGAACTTAAGGAAAAGGTTAGGAATGTCATTCAAATGCTGATTGAGGCAATGGCCTTTCCAAGACAAGGTCTCTCCAGCGCTGGAGTCTGGCCCAAGCCTGGGAGAGGGTAGGAGGCAGAGGGGGTCACATCCTGCCCCGGTTTTAGGCGGGTCCCCGGGCGCAGTGGCGGGGGGGACCACCTCTGCCTCCGGGCTCCCTGTGCCAGCGCATCCCCTCGCTGCACGCCGGCGGAGCCAGCCAAGCCCTGGCAGCGGCCGCTCAGCCCCTCGCTTCTCCT
>NC_072858.1:2480000-2557500 GCF_028858705.1 Grus americana | reverse complement strand
CGCTCCTCTCCAGCAGCTGGCTCTATAATGCCGACAGGGTTGGGTTTTGGTTTTTTTTTTTTCCCCCTCTGCCTCCGATTACTGTGACCATAGTAAAAAGTCTAGACAAAACGGATGAAATCATCACCTTTTGAAAGATCTCATTACATCATGCGCTTTACATTCCAAAATTCATCTCGCCGGCAGGATTGGCTTTTATATCTCCCTGTCCTGGAGTGAAACAGCAGCCAGCACATGCCCGGGGATCTTGCTTTCAGGGAAGGAGGGGTCCTCAGTAGAGAAAGGCAGTGAGCAGAGGGATGGTATAGGACAACATAGGTAAATGGTTCGGTCTTTATGAGTGATGGATTCTGACGGGTATGGTCCCATCCTGCCCCTTTCAGCCCTCGTGCTCCCACCCACGCCATCCTCTCCCACCCCGGTGGGGACGGACGGGTGAGGACGAGGGGGAGATGAGGAGCTCATTGATTAGGGTGACCTCTCCTCACCTCCCCTTCCCTTGTCAAATACTTGAAAGAGCGCTGCGGGGAGCTAATAAGTCAGGGCTTGGCCCTCCTCCACTTGGCGTTCGCTTGCAGGGGCATTTGAACCGCTCTGATGTGGACGGCTGCTTTACAGCTCTGAATATTCAGCTGCCATAGAAATGCTCTTTAGCTGACCCTAAATTTGTACCGTAATGGCCCTTGGTGGCTAGACAGTTAATGCCAGAGGTGCGGTCCCTCGGGCTTACTTTTATTTATGTTTCAGGCCGGCTTCTTTTCTTAAAAGTGTGCACTTGTAAAATCCATTTTCCTTTCCCACCCCTCCTGATTGCGCTATAATTTTTATTCTTGCTTCATCAGCAGCCCTGAGATTTACAATTAAGTGCAAAAAACGGTGTTAAGGTTGCGACACGCACAAAAGCAAAGAGATTCAAAGTTAAGGGTGAAACTCTATCCTTAATTCACTCGGTGGGGTTTTTTTTCTTTCTACTTTTTTTTTTTTCCCTTTTTGGGGGGAAAGGAGAAGAAAAAGCGCTGTAACACGAAAGCCTAAGCGTCGGCTGGCAGTCGCCAGAGCCAGATCCAGGGCAGCAAGCCACCGCGCACTGCCGCTTCAAACCGGGCTGCCAAATTCCAGCGCACTCGGAGGATGACCCGCAGCAACCCCATTTCAGGCTTGGGTGTCTCTTCGGCAGAGGCTGCCAATTAGAGCGAACGGTGCCAAATTATTTGGCAGATCTGTGCCACGGACAGACAGCCAGTCATAGATTTGCGCTGGTTTCCTTGAAGTAATTACCATGACAATAATAAGAACTTGAATAAAGAAAATATTTTTACGGCAGAGGAGAGGGGCGTGAGAAGAAGCGGACGGGGAGCTGGAGACAACTGATCCCGTTTCGCTGGCGAAATGTTCGATTTGGCCCGTGACGCCAGCCCGGGTGCTGGAATGGCATCTGCCGCTGCCTTTGCATCTGCCGAGCTCGCCGATGTCGGTCGGCGCTCATGGGCCAGGCGATTTGCTGCGGTGTCCGGTGTCAGAGGACACAAGTGCACGGTCAGCGCCGCTTGACCGCGGCCCTTTCTGCCCCTATAAAGAGTGAAAACAGAAAAGCGAGAACAGAAAATACGTTGGTGGAGAGCTGCTGCTGTAAACGTGTGCTGGGGAGAGTTGGGTGACTCCAGGTGAGCCTTTCGGGTAGAATGACCCAGAAATGGCCAAGCAGGGGATGGAGGTGTTGGAAGGAGGTGGTGCAGGAAGAGTGGCCTTTTGGGGTGCTGAGCACCCCTCCTTTCTGCCTGTCTTTCCCTGCACTCCCACCATAGCCATCCTTGTGAAAACCAAGCGATACTTTTGGCTACGCAGGTCTTGCGATGAAGGGAAAGCAACACCGTGTTGGCCATGGCTCCAGTGCCGTGTTGGCCATGGCTCCAGCATCAAGTTGGCTATGGCCCCAAGGGCTCTGCAGGATCTTGACCATCCATGGAAAGAATCTGGGCACAAATCCCATCTCTACCCAGGTAAAGAGATGGGTACCCCCAGATGGGGCATGGCAGAAATCTCCTCCTGCATGTATCTCTGTCCGATTCTTATGCAAGGATATTTAATTCTAGCCTGAAACAAAGGCAGTTGTTGCACACTGCCTCTTGAACACGGCTGGGAAAAATAGACTGTCAGGGGGAGTTTACTTCCTTTGTTAATAAAAAAGAAGAAAAAGAGTTTATGGATCTTTTCCTGAATATGAATATTAAATAGACTAGTTGTGGGAACCCTGATTTTAATTTCCTATGTCTTTATTTGGAATTCTGCTCCCTCTTGGAAAGGTGTCTACTTAAATATAGGGGGAAAGGGAATTTAATGAATTACAAAAAGGGTTATTTTACATGGAAAATGTGTATTCCTGGCTATTTCCATTTAAAGAACATGACATTAGTGTGGAAATTGCCCCTTATGAACAGGTCATTAATGTCAACTCTACTAAAACTGACATCACCTGCTACTATTTTAATTGTGTGTTTTACTAATGCTAACCATTTTCCTGACAATAGAACCCCCATAAGCTTAATGAATCTTTGCAGAATACATAAACCAAGGTCAATATGTAAGAAATGTTTCAAATGTTAAGAAACTCTCTGCAAAGCTGAAAGAAAAGTTTATTATTCTTTTGCATTCATAGGAATAAGAGCAAAAATAGAAATCCTACGCAATATGTTTTCCAGACCATAGCATATAAAAAGCTTTGATGCTTTTGGGAAATCTTTTCGATTAGCTACTATTTTATATGAAGAAAAGGACTTATTTAACCGGGTTACGTTTCCAAGATTTATTCTTTATTTTCCAATACAAGTGGCATATTAAAAAAACTAAAAATCCTGAATACTTCCTTAGTGTCATATGTAACAGTCACATTTTTTCCCATGGTTTGGAGGGGGTAAAAGAGAGAAAATGAAATCCAGATTTGTAATTCCTAACAGGAGAAATTCGATCCTTTCCAATGTTTAAGTAATATTTCCTGTAAAACATACGAGGCCATCTGCAGAGCTGTTTCCAGACACATTTTGAAGTGGCAAGGGCAACTGAAAGAGACCCGAATGGAGGCTGGCATTTCACCTCTGGGAGATGGAGCATTAAAGGTTTCTAAAAGCTGGTTCTACAATTTTACAAAGTATTCAACCACTGCATAGTTCATAATTTGTTTAATTTACCTACCTTTTATAGGTATGGGGAGGGGGAAATCCGCTCTGTAAGAGACAGAATAAAAACCAAGACAGCTGTAAAAAGCTAATGTACAGCTATCAAGAATGCTTCATGATTTTAGTTGACTGAAATTGTATTTTATTCTTTACAGGCCCCGTACAAAGATTATAGGGAAATATTCACCTAGAAAAACTGTACAGAGTGAAACATATTTGGGTAGACAACAGAAACACCGAACCCTTTTTGCTATTTAAGTCTATTATGGAATTTTGTTTTATTGTTGATCTCCAGGGTCACCTTATGAATTCGTGTTAGTAAAATGTTACGGCCTCGCTATAATATTCACTTTGTGGAAGGGCCTGCATTTACCAAATCTCATCCGAGATCGAATATAAATGAGAAACTTGCATCTCTCTTCAAGGAATATATTTTACACTGTTTTCTCCCCCTTTTGAATTACAGACAGATTCTAAAATTGAATTCTTTTTCTTACGCCTGTATTCAGTAAAATGACTGAACAGTTAGGCTTTGCTTTGATATATGTCTCAAATTTAAAATTTGCATCGTTCAAATAGTTAACTTCAGGGCCAGATTCTGCCCTCAGATGTGCATATTTGGGAAACCCATTAACTTCCCTGGAAAATAATATTATACTGTTTGGATGCACTCGAATGAGATACATTACAGTGCTACCTTCTGTCATTCCCCTGTAAAACTCAGTATTTGCTGCAATTTTTTATTTTGCTGACTGGTGTAGCCCTTTCTATTCTGTCCGTACCAACTGGCCTGCTGGATATTTGTACGTGTCCTCTCATGTCTCTGGCTGTGCTGGTAAGATTAAATAAGACAAGTAGGATATAGCTGGTAGTGCCTATGAAATTTGAAAATTGTCATCTGTTTTTGTGAGCAGTTTAACGGTGTTTGCAAAGCAATTTCTGCAGCTCGAGGGGTGGTGGTCGGAAGTGGGGGGCACCCAGGGAGGGGACACTCATGGGTCCCTGCCCCACATGCTCCCTCCGTGGAGCCTTGCGTCTCCATCTGCTTTTGTCAAAATTTTGTTGAGCAAAAAGTTTTCTAAGAATGGTAAATCCATTGCATCAGTTGCTCCAACGTTCGTTTATTAGTAAAATGAAGCTTGTTTCAGTTTCCATGCAGTGCTTCTGGCTCTGCTTTTCACCTGCGGGATGGAAGAGCCCTCTACTATCAATTTTCTTGGCTTCACACAAGTACTTCTGGAGCTTCTCTGTGTAGACACCAGAGGCAGAAGGATCCCACCAGGAGCCTGGTGCTCCCACTCATCCCGTGGTCCAAATTCTGTGGGTTAATGTGGAAATTGAAGAGATCTTCAGCTTCACATGAAACACCGCTGTGAGTTATTACAGCCTCTCCCTGGCACCTCATGTTCTGCCGTGGGTCACAAAACCTCACTGTCCTGCAAATGGACTTACTTCCACCCCTCCCCTCAGCTTGCTTTATTTCTTCTTGTTCGAGCAGAAGTTATGACATCATTGAATGTCAAAGTTAACACAAAGTGAATGGAAGGATACATAGGAAACCATTTTCCAGATTAAGGGTTTTTTTTTTTTCCACAGTATCTTGCCCATCCCACCAGCTGCTTTTGGCACGTGGTGCCACAGCATCGCAACTCTGTGCTCTGATCCCGTATGAAGTCAGCAAGAGCCTTCAAAACTGTCACTTCCATTTCCTACCAAAAGGAAAACATTTCCTACAAGGAAAGCACACATTACAGCTGAATTATAAATGAGGACTGGTATTTTTGCGAGGTACAAATTGGAGGCATTCTCCATATTGTTAGAATACCAATTTTATTTTCCTGGTGTGTAGTACCCAGTGCAGCGCGGCGTCCCCGGAGATGCGTGCATTCTCCGGAGATTACTTCAGCATTGCATTACTGCTATCACATATCCATTATATATACTCTTTCAGACAAGTGGAAATGTTTTCACAAAAACAATCCAGAATCTTGGCTTAAAACCCAAGCTTGCTGTCAAGGCAAACAGAGTAGCCTCAAAGAGGACTTATTTTTATTTTGTTCAGACAAGTATGTTGTTTCTGGATTATAATAAGGGAAAATATAGCAGCTATCAGTCTTCAGTTTATTTGACAAGCTTCCTCTGACAAACCTAGAGGAATAAGCCCTGGCCCTACAAACTTGTTCTCATTCAGATATTCCCTTTGGCTCCAGCACTTTTATTAGTGTGATTAAGGGCCACACACATGTTTACAGGACAGGAGTCATAGGATGGGATGATATATTTGCTCCGCTGTTACTTATTTTGCAAAGTTTTAAAAGCCTTTGCTATTTTCAGTGCTTGTCGCTATCAGCCAGTGCTCTAAGAGCTTGTCCCGTCACCTATCAAACAAGGTCAACGAGCAGGTTATAATCAGATGCCAAATAAACAAATGCAAACTTGCAATCAAGTGATTTACTGTCCATTTTCATTACGTTCTTCCCAAGGAAGCAAACATTTTATGCAGCACAAGGGACCTTTGGAAAGGGTCAGCCGCCATGCTGAAGCAAGACGTGGTGTGATGGTTTTCACCCAAATGGGGTTTAACGATACCGAGCGTAAAGGGAAGGCTGCCTTGTTTGGGGAAAAGTGCACTGTAAACAGAGCGGCATCTCTTCACCTTGCAGCAAATTCTCCTTTGTAAAGTGCGTGGTGTTTTAATATTCATGTGTTTACATTACTCTGAGTTTTCTACTCTTTAGACTAGAATTTTCCCTGTGCTATCAGCTAAAAAAGTCTTGGGACACGGTAGTTTCTAGCTTCATTATAAAACTCAGTCCATTTTGAAATTAAAATTTCAATTTGTTTAAGGATTCCATCATGAAGCTGGATTGCTCTCAGGTAGCAGGACGCCTTTACGTGCTGAGGTCTGGCCCTGATGGAAAATAAGGATCCACGCAAAGGGCAGGTAATCTTTTAATTCGGCCGTGCCCTGTGGCTTCCCATGGGGGCGGTGGGACTGCTGCACCCTGACCGGGGTCTGTCCCCAGGATGGGTTATGGACACATCTGAGGAGAATATTTGGGCTGAGGGGTGTTACACGGTGCTGCTGCAGAGCAGCGTTGCACAGCTGGTGCCTGGGAAGTGCGGTGGAAGCTCTACTTACCGATTCTTGCCTTAAGCTTCCAGATTTAGCCCATTACATCCAGGACTGGGTTATTCTGGTGAGGCTCCGGAGTGCCACCTTGCCCTTCTGCAGGCTCCTGGTCTCCTCCCAGCTGGTTGTAGGGATGGTGCTCTGTGAAAGCACTTTAAGTTTGTGGCAATGAATTGAGCGGGGCTGGAGCTGTGCGTTCGAATGCAATGGGAAAATACACATAAGCCTGATGTGCAATGTACCGCTACCCTGTTACATGTAGGGAAGACACTCTAGGTTTTGGCTCTATAAATCATATTGACACTGTACTGGAGCACTGCTTGGGAAAGGCATGTCACTTGGAGAACGCAAAATATTGAGCAACTTGAATTGTTTTTCCATGAAGCTTATCCCTTGATAGCACTTTCCTTTCTTATATCTCCTTAATACAGCATAATTTAGATGTTTTCTAGGCAGAGTTATGCTTATAATGCTTCTTTTCCAACATAATGTTGGCTGTAATGTGGATGCACTGGCGAGAAGTCACGGTTTGCTTCTTTGCCATTTTGTGAATCTCCTAGTTCAAAATAAGAATGTCTAACTTAACCTATTCTGAAATTTTGCAAAGAATTTTTACAAACAAATGGTTTGTCCACAGTTTTTCTATATTTGTTTTATAAATTGTTCCATTCCCATATTTCAGAAAATTTCCCAAATGAGACTGAGAAAAAAAAAAAAAAGTTTTCTCTCTCTTTTTTCCTAAAGGTTGCATAAATATTTCACATGAATCTCCCTTTAATTAGATTAAATCATTGTAAAGTGGCAAAGAGTTTTCTCTTTCCCCAAATTAGACATGAGAACCACAAACAAATTAATTTGTGTCTCAGGGTTTTGACTGGGCCTCTTGGCCTGCTCCAGCACTAACACAGGCACTCATGACCCTCTGGATTTCAAACGCCTAAGGGTAAAAAGCAATTATAAAAACATGACTCTCCCAGATCAGCTTTCGAATCTGCCTTGTCTCTGTTTTATTGATGGGAGATTGAAGGAAGATTCAAATCAGCTATCCTTCAATTCTTTACCAGCAGCAAAATACAGAAATCATTAGCTTTTTCTGTGTAAATGACTTTGTCCTGCTTTGTTATTCAAAACTGTCTGGGCACTTGACTTAAAAAGGCCATGTTGAATATTTATTTCTAGTTTTGGTACTCGTAAATAATACTTTGCTTTGCTCTTTATTTTCTTTTCCAAAATAAATCTTCATAGCAATTAGAGCAGGAACTAATTAATATGGGTATTTTTTAATAGCTGAAGAACGCATATGGACTTAAATTAGGATGATCTCGCTCTCATAGGTCTATTATTGTTGTTCGGAAATCCTACTGCATAAGCATTTCCAAAAAAATTCGAGGAAAATAATTAAATATCCGGTTGATTTTACTTTTCTGTGTGATTACCGCTGTTCATTTACTGATAAGTAAGTGTGGGAGGAGAACAAAACATTCTCTTTAAATCCCAACATAATTACGTACGCTCATGGTGGCAAGTCTAAAGTTCCCAAAAATGGGTAAAGGGGAGTGTGTGGTTTAGAGGTAGGGGAGTAGAGAGAGGCGGTGGGAAATGCTTTAGGAGCAGCCAGGCTCAGAGAGGGAACTGGGCTGAGGTGGGATTATTGTTTTTAATGAGTTTGAACGGATCGGCGTGTCCACGCTAACAGGGTGCGCTGCATGAGGGTGAAAGGATCCTCAAACCCAGGTACCCAGCAAGGATGGTGCTTTGCCATTTGAATCATAACGGCACTTAAAAACATCAGATGAGGTTGGTGCAGCTCCAGAAGGGAAAGTGTGATGTCAGCGTGTGCTTTGCTTGGCAGAAGCTGCTTGTGAAGGCCTGGCCTACAGAAAATCCTTGTTTTTCACCAAGCTAGACATGAGATGTGGGTGGTGACTCCCGCCTGTGGGAGGGAGGCTGTGTGCTCGTGCCAGGCTGAGCAGGCTCTTCATATTTCTCTTCCTTTTTGGAATAACATGCGGGTTTGACTTTGGTTTCAGTCCAAGTGAGGGCACAGTCCGTATTGTGAGTGGGTCACGTTTCAGAGGCGTCAGATAAATACGAAGGACTCCAGGTGTAAAGGTAGATGGAGCTTAACAGTTTGTGTACAAGCGAGCACACCCTCCGGCCAATCTGTCGCCTTTCTAAATCCTCCCGGGTTGGTCCTGCAGATAAAAATGCTGTGTGGCTCAGATGAGGGCTTGCTTAAATGATACAAGGCAGACATTCAATTTTAAGAAGCTGGAGCTTTATTTTTGGAATCCTAGAATGTGTACAGAATTTAAAAAGCCTAAAGCTATATAATGTTTTACTGCTCCTTTGATAAAATTTATATTTAATCATATCTTAAAAACTGTTCTCATTCTGCCACTTGATGTTACCAACCAAGCGGAACCCATCAATGCAACACTATCTATCAGCCCTTCTTTTATTTCATTCTCCTACAACTCCTTTTTAATGGTACATACGTTAATGAATTACGGTGGAGTTTCGGTGAAGTACAAATGAAAATTGTGCTCGTACCAAAGGTGGGTCTGTCACCCACAGGTTTTTCATTACCTTCTTGGAACCGAAATACTGAATCTGACCCATTTACATTGCAAATTGACGACCAACTTGACGACCAACTTGAGGACCAGCTTCTGTGTCCTTTCTTTTGAAGGTGAGTTTTCCAAAAGTTGTGATGAGTGGGCTTTCTCCATTGTCTTCAGATCTTCATCTAAAGCTTTTCATTAACAGGTGGTTTTTAGGAAAGCTTTCTGGAAGAGGTGGGGGCATTGTGTGTGATAACTGACAGCCTGGGCTGATGAGGATGAGCAGCTCGTTGGTACCTTGGCTGAATTTTCAGTGATGCTCATTTGCTGCTGGCGGTTATAAGATTACATAGGGATTTGTGCAGTGAGATACCTGTCTCTTTATCAAATTTGTCTCTTTAAAACAGTAGTTAGACTAATTAAAGCCTCTGCTAAACTCTCCCCGCAGCTACACCTGTTAACCCTGCTGTTGGAACATTTTTGGATGTGTGTGTCTGGGGGTAGACGTTGGCCTTTGATGATGTGTTGTTCATGTAACTTGTGGCAAGAATGAGTTAAATGCATTTCTCTCCATTTTTTTTAGAACTGAAACATGTCCAGCAAAGTTGGTGGTCTCCATAAGAAATTCAAACTCTCTGCTGACCAAGTGAAAACACATATGTGCATGTATCAGTCATATACATAATCTTGGCTGAAAATCAGCATCGGTGACAATTTCACTCAGTGAAATCTTAATTTTGATCCCGGCTCTTTAAAAATCATGTTTGTCTCAGGAATTTTACTTAGAAGACCTTTTCCCCTTTTAGTACCAGACTGACTTTTCAAGTTGTTAATAATTCTCCCTTACAATATGAAGGCACTCCATTTTTACTCCCATATAAATTTGAATTAAAATTCACATGTATTCCCATTCACATGCCAGAATGTTGGATTTTTGGGTCTTGTTTCCTTCCCTTTTTCTCAGAAGTATCCAGCATGGACCACCGCTGCTAAAAAGACACCCGACTAAATGGACCATTGGCGATCGTGTGTGCCGATATCATTCCTTTAAATAGAAATGATTTGTTCTTGCTCTTGATAAACACATAAGTAAAAGTCTAGTCTTTTCATTTCTGTCTCTTTTCCTGGAGGACTGGGGGATCTCCCAGTGCTGTCTGTTCTTTTCCTCTGTGTTTTGCAGACGGGGGAATCGTACGCAAGGCTCAGCTCCATGTCCTCTGAAGAGGCAACATTAAAGTCAGCACTTGACTGCACTGAATTTTACAGGATTTTTCTCCCAAGTATGATATTGATATCTTTTAAGTGAATGGAGTAATTGAGGAATCTTTCTCTAAATTATCGACTGGGTGTCTAGAGAAGAGATGAATGAAAAATATCTTTATCCCTGATAAAGGTTTAGGTGAATTGAGTTAATCTTGTGGCTTCCGATGTGACCCTTTCCAGTGTTATTTAGGACGTGCCTTTCTGTGCTAAGCCCGTGGGGAGGCTGTGTGTGTGTGGAAGAGGAAGGATAGCCTAAATTTTGGTGCGAGGGACCTGAGATGAGATTTTGCATCTTTCTAACTAATTTTTCTAGGAAATCAGGAGAGACAAGCAGGAGGAGGGAGTTGAAGAAAAAACATAGTAACTTGGCATCGCCTCGCCTTCCTGTTTGTGGTCTCTTAGCATTTTGCAATAATATTTATGGCATTTTAGGTAGAAGAGTTTGAGAGTGAGCAATTGGAGGAGAGCCCTGTTAAGAGACATTAACATCAGGAGGAGCAGAGAGCCCCGGGAAGGTCCCAGCCGGGCCAGCAGTGCCGGCATGTTGGCTCAGGGACATTTCTGGTCTGCATGCACCCGGTGGGATGTGCGTGCAGCTCGGAGCTGCTGGGAAAGGCTAAAAGCATCTCAGCTCACTTCCAGGCTTATTTTTTGGACAGCCTGAATTTTTTCTGGGGGGAAAAAAAAAAGGTAAGGAAAAACATATAAATAGTTCTGTATTTATAGGAAAAGTTTAGAAGGAAGGAAGACACTATGACACGTTTTCTTCTTCCAGTAATGTCTCCTTGCATCCTTTAAGTAAAAGAAGGAGACTTTAAATATCTGCTTTTCTGTATATGTAAAGTTACTGTGGTACAAATTTGATCACATTTGCAAGGATTAAAGGATTTGATCTGCAGAATGCATTCTTTTCCTAAGCATGACAAATGGAAGCAATTTGCAGATGGCTTCTGAATATTTTTCTGAAATTATTTTCCTGTTCTGTTTTGGTTTGGATTTTTTTTTGTTTTGGTTTTGTGGGGTTTTTTTTCACCCACTTTTGTGCAACTAGAGATCAGTATATTTTTAGATATTTAAACAATCATAATGTCAACATAGGGGCTTAAAAAAGGATACCGCATAACTATCGAGTAGCCAAATTACTCATGACTCGTAAAACAAAACAAATCAAGTCAGGCCTGAAGACATTCAGAAAGCAACTTTTTGCATCCAGCCTTCACATTCCTTCATTTTTTCTGAGGCTTTTGGCATCTCTGTCTTTCTATTATGTTATTTTTATTTCCCCCCAAAGCCTTTCTTTGTATGGCACAAAAATTAGTGTTTAATATACGAGTACACACTCCCAAACCTATGATTGGTTTAATGCATTAATGATTCTATACACACCCTCAAGGCCAAAAAAAAGTGGCAGGATCTTCTAAAACTTGCAGGTAAATTAAAATAAATATAGATTTTTTACATTTTATCAATTTCTGTTTCTGTGAAGCCTGTCCACTTTTTCACTTTTACAAATTGACTAAGTTTTCAATTTCATATCTGCAAGGACTCGGGAGATTTGCGGACGAGATGCCTACCTTTGAAGAAGTTCTCTCTCCTCTAACACACACTTGTTTGCTGACTCCACTGGTCAGTCTTCAAGGTCATTAATGTTTGGAAATTGTCAAAGAAGAGCTAATAATTTTCCTCCTCTGTCTCTTTATGCACTGATTTTCGTCCCACCTGGGCTCAGGCAGCAATTCCCACACATCTGTGTTTTACAAATTTCAGCCACACTATGTCCTTGTCCAAGGCTTTTACATCGGTACAAATGAAACGTGATGAATGAGCGTTTGCACACTGTAATAATTGTGTTTTTCTTCTGAGGACGTTACAGAAAAGCCGATTTTGTCAGCACATCCTAAAGTTGGTTTCCTGATTAAAAACAATAACACCAGTGGCAGAGTTTAGAGATTGCTGCTGCTGTGAAATATCGAGAGTTTTGAGATTAAATGAATAAATCAGATATTTCATAGTTAGTTGTAACTTCTTGTATTAAATATATTTGTTTTTTTCTTGAAAGCATCCAGATCTCAAGACCAAAGCGTAGATGACTTTTCGGTCATGGTCAGGCTTTTCTCTTATGCCCACAGTACTAATTTGCTGGAAGTAGCAAGAGCTCTGTTCATCTGATTAAGGATTTTGTCAAGGAGACTATGATACAAATCGTGAATCCACAGGTTCCTTGCAAATAAGTCTTTGGAGTTTCAGTGATCATTGATAAAAACAAAGGGAAGTGAGGGACAAATAAAAATGTTAATATTTAGATATGTAGAGGAATCTTTATGCCCTCTACTTTTTTAACTAATTGAAGAAGTTAGTTTCAAATCAAGGATGAACAATGCCCATTTGGATAAAACAGTTTCCTATAATAACAGGGCAATTCATGTAAAGGTAATACTTGTACGTTGTTTCAACTCCTTATAAAAAGAAATGGAAATAAAATATTGATTGTTTAATGCTAACAAAAAAAAAAAAAAAAAGAAAACAGAAAAAGGAGGGAGAGATAATCCACGAGCAAGTGTTTTTGCAAAGCTACTTTTGCTCAGTTTTTGGTTTAATTAGAGAAATAGCTTGCAGCGTGGGGAAAACCGTGTGGCCGAGCGAACAGAGCTCGGTGGGACCAACATCCAAGTCCCATCTCAAGAGCAGGGATGTGACAGGAGAGAGTGTGTGCACATGAGGGGGGAAACAGGGATCGCTTGGGTGACGGCAAGCTTTGGCAAACATCTTTACCGCAGCCAGGCACTTGCTTGTAACTCTGGCTTGTCTTTAGCTGAAGTTTTTGTGACAGAAGGGAAGAAACCAACACCCTTCATTAGCCTTGTAAATCTTGGCCTAGAAAACCCCAGGGAGCTTGCTCCCAAGAAAAGGAATCCTTTGCGCAATAACTGCACTTTTTCAATCAGTCCTCTTGATCCCTGTTTTCGCTTATTCCCAAGAATCTGCCAAGTCTGTTGAACTTCCTCATAGTGACCCTCCCATTTAATTCATGGGCCATTTTGTATTTACAGAGAGGTCAATAAAAGCTTTCCAGAGCTGCAAACCTCTCTGTAATGGTTGTCCTGAGCAATACAGCCTGAAGAGCCCCAACAGGAAATTGGTAAAGCAGCAGCCAATTTCCTTTTGCTTTTTTACTGCCTTTTGGTCTTCCTGCTCTGTTCATATCCCCACTGCTGAATTATTCTAGAAATGGTGGGATATTTCCAGCGCCACATATGGTGGAGAGCTCATATCATTCACTGAATTTTATGCAAGGTTAATCAAACATCAGATTTATTTAATGAATAGTAGTTGTTAGGCTAAAGCACAAGACCAATGATGAAATCTGGTTTCTGCTCTGATTTTGTTTCTGTCAGGCTGTGTGACTTTGGACCAACTATTTTACTGATCCTTTGTTACCTTTGCTTAAAATGCAGTCAATGCCTACATATCTTCCAAGCTGAGGTTTATAGATGCTTTGAAATCTTTGGGCACAGGGAGTAACACAACGCAGTAATAGCCCTGAAATTCTGCTGCCTGCTCCTGCATCTGAATATGGGAAAGAATCTATTTTCTGAAGAGTGAGGGGATGGCATTATGAAATATTTTAGGTTAATAAAGCTGCTTCACAAAGGCTTCAACTACACTGGCAATAACTCATTGGAACAGATCTGCAAAGTGAAATTGTTGGTACTGAGTACCAGATGTCCACAATAAACGTGTTTCCAGGTTGTTCACTTCAGATGATGGTGAGCCTGGTCCTGCTGACTGCAGACCCGTTACTGGCTGAAACACATCTTCTGGTTTACTTTCACCCAAAAGCATCCAGCCCATGTGCTTCACGACAGCCGTGTGATGCTAACCACATCGGGGAAGTGGGGACGCCGAGGAGATGGCCTTCAAAACTGTGCTCCCAACCCAAACGCAATCAATGGCGTGGGTGCACAAAGGGACTTCCCTATGCCTGTGCTCAGCGGCACAGCTGCCGCCTCACCCGCCCTCCCGGGAGAAGCGTGCAGAGCGCTAATTTCGATGCCTGGGCTGCCTGTGCAGTGCCTGGGGAGTGTTTAGCATCCTGGAAAGCCCTAGTTACCCGTGACAGCAAAGGTCCTGAGTGCCCAAACTAATCAATGGGAAATGCTGATGTTAGAGGCACCGAAATCCCACACCTCCCTCATGCCTCACAGTCCCGGTCCTTTGTTTAAGGTAGCTAGCTACGTGCAGTCTCCTCCAAAATAAGCGGAATAGAGGAAGGGAAGATTAAGCAGGTGGTAGTGGTTGTGTGTTCTTTTCTATGATAATGATCACAGGACAAAGTTTTGCTCTCTGATCTTGTAACTTTTCTGTATTTTCTTCAATGACTACTTAATGCAAAATAAATAAGAAAGTCCTTGAACTTCGTCAGGGTCTCCTTTCTCTCAAGGAAGTGCCCTAATTGCTTATAGGCTAGTATACCCAGCTGTGAGGAGGTTGTCATTTTCTGAAAAGTAGAACATTGCCAGCACAAGGCATGTGCTTTTAGCCCAAATAGCTGAAAAAAGTTGCTCAGGCAGGTAGGGAGAAATTAGACTCTGCTTCTTCCCTGGCTGGTGTGAACCCTTTTGACAGTGAGTCTTTGAGTACCAGGAAGGGTTCCCCCCGGCTCTGTTTGGAAAGAATAAATCTGCTATTTTGTGTTTTCCAGTTGACTGTTGCGTAAGTGCCTCCTAGGTATAGATACATGGATGGGGGCTTCTAGTTTGGGATATCGTGACAAGATGTAGGGACTCAGTGTGGGTGCAATGCTATATTTCAAACTAGAAATGACCAAAGTTAGCGTATAAAAGTTGAAGACTCCAGGATCAGTTCAGGATTAGGCAGGTGAGCAGGAGCTTTGAATTCTAAGATTTAGACTTGGTCGCTGCAAGCATCGTAACTGCTGCATCTCTATCCATGTTATGTCCTATTAATCAAAATGATGGCCTTGCTGCTGCTCAAGACATGGACGTTGCTGTAGATCCCAGTGTCAGAAAGAAGGGTGTCACTGATAACAACATTTCCTTAGCCATGGCACACTGTTCTCTCAGTCCTGTCAGTTGCTTTGTCTTTAGGCTGCCACATTTTCCATACATTATGTGGGAATAAGAAATACTCTAAATGGCAATTATTAAAGAAAAAAACACTGGGTGAGCAGTAGCATTTATATTAATTTTGCTTCATGTATGGATATAATTCAGGCTCATGTATGAAGTTTTCCTGCAGCGCTCAAGGCCACTAGTCCTTTGGTTCTGACTTTTGAAGCCTGAGAAGAAAACACAAATCTGAATAATTGTGCTTGTGATTCCCTGAATTTATTCACTTATGGAAAGAAATGAAGCACAATCAAGTCTCTCATGTGGAGAAGATTGCAGTCATAAACTCTAAAATGATTGGATTACCTGTCTTGTCTCGTATTATCTTTTCTGCTTGTTACGTATTGTTTCAAAGCTGCAAAAGTAACAGCTCTTCTGTCTGAAATATTTTTCTTAGTTTTGCCTCTTGGTCATAAAAAGTAATCTGATACTTTTTTCTTGTAAGGTTTCTTGTAGGTTTTAGCTCTTTTTTGAGCCTTCAGTCTTAAGTTTGATTTCTGTCAGTTAACCTCACACCTCAAATACAGATTTTCTCTCCAGGCTACCGCTTTGATTGTTCTAGTCAATCCTAAACTTAGCAAAACTATGGATGTGCATATTCTTTTTTCATAATTATCAAGTTTATTCTTCAAGATCTTTCTGGCAAGGATTGCACTCTCCTGGGTTTCAAGGCTGCAAGAATTACAATTCATTCAGAGTTCAAGCCTTTGTTTAAGACAATGTCCTCAGGGTTATGAGGTGTGTGAAATGGCAGAAGAAAAACTACTGTTCTGGGTCTCCTGTTTGGCCGCACTGTATCAGGTGTGTTGTGGAATATCTACTCCCATCCCACTCAGATATCCAGACCTCAACTTCACAGAAGTCACTTCTGCAACCAGGTGGAGTTTTGTGGGATTTCCCTTTGACATTGGCCATGTTGAGGCATCAGGACCTTACATGCAACCAAAAACATAGTTCAGGCATATCACAGCTCAGGGTCAGGTCCATTATTTATTCCTTTTCTCTTTAAGGAAATGATCAGAGCATGACTCAGCCCACTGCTTATCCTGACCCTAAGTGAGGTTGACCCCTGTGTAAAGGAATGCATGGTACTGCCCCACAGCTCTGGTTCTTGAGATCGCATATGTGGATTTTAGTGGTCTCTAATGATGCTACAAGAACTATTTGTTTACTTTTTTTTGCTTTTTTTGCTTTCTTTTTCTTTTTTTTTCTCCCCCCCCCCCCCCCATATAGTCTCCTTGTAGCTGAAAGACTTTGCAGAAGCACTTGTTGATACCTGGAAAGAAGAGCAGTCTCTATCAAGTCAGCAGCTTGCTTACCTCGTGCATTGCCAGGGGACCATACCAAGCGATTGTCAGTTTTTATCTCACACCACACCTATCTCCCTACATCAGCATGGGACAGTTTGTGCAGGAGGCTTCGAGCTGAGCCTGGCAGTGATGTCCCCCAGATGTGAGGTCCCCTAAGAGCACCCACAGCCCCTGGTCAGGGACCCCCTGGCACTACCCAGCTCCTTGCAGAGGAGTTAGGACATAGCAAGCATCACATCTTGGCTTTCCAGGCTGGAGGGTCCTTTCCCATTTCTTTTTAAGAAAACAGTCTGATATGATATTTTCTCCCTTCGTGAGAAATGTCAACATTTATGAAATGGGAGAAAACTGTTTAAATTTTTTATAGACTGAAAAGATTAAGCTTTGGCCAGCTCTAGTCAAAATTTCCCTGGTTCCCCATAAGCAAATGAATTTGAGTGAAAAAGCGTAGTTGTGTGTAGTGCTGCACGAAGAAAGCCATCAACTTGTTCCCTGCAGTCCTACCTTGTTACTTGAGTATGCATAGGAATCTGAGGTGTATCTTTATAGGTCCATATTTCCACGACCTCCAGTATTCTTTCTCTCATTTGCTATTTTATTTTGTTACCCTGATACAGCTATGAGTCTAGTGGCACTTTACAAACTATTGCTTGTATATGCTCCAATTGCAGTTCTGATGAAGGAGATGAGATAAACCGGTGTTCTCATCTATGCATCTCAGACACAATAAGGACAGATAAAGAAATGCAAAGAGCATTGCAAAACACTATTTATTACTATTTTCAGTGGTGGTGAGTACTCCAAATGAATCTCTGTACAGCTGAACTTTCGCACAGTCGGTGCTGTTGGGACGTCAGCAGACCGTAATCACTCGGTTCACTTATGTATCTGAATCCCTAATAAAAAAGAACACCCAGACTTAGGGTGGAATTTGTTTTAATCAAATATTTGTGTCTTATATTGGACTTTAAAATAATCATTGTCCAGTGGTAAGTGATACAACATGGCGTATTGAAAAGCATTTCCAAATTCGTTGGAATGTGATCACTGAGGAGTTCATTTTCTACAAGGTCTTAAAATACAGCCATGTAGTAAAAAAACTTTATTTCATTGTCTGGCTATTCTGCCAAGTCCCTTCCTTCCTGGAATGTTTATTAAATTTAGTTTCATGTGGTCTGTAAATATATATATATATATATACACACACATCATACATATATATATATATATATAAATATACTCTTCTATTACCTCAGAAGGCTGGGTGGGCTGCCAACTGCATCCTATTTTGGGGGAACTGGTACTTGTGCTAGAATTTTAGCTACATGCTAAGATGTGACAAAACAAGTTTGCTCTCCCTATGAGAACTTTGCCCTCCCTGCTGATGACTGAACCTAGATTATGTAGCTTGTGTCAATCAAAATACACTGATCTCTCTTTTTTTTTCATTATTTTTGTTTGTCTTTTTTTTTTTTTTTTTCAAATCAGGAGCACACAATATTGACTTGATGATTCCAACACAGCTATCTGGCAGTGATCGATGATCTCTGCTTGCTCACAACATACTACCAGCGTTAGATTATGGTGACAAGAATAAAACAAGCCTGGTGCAGCCTTGGCGTAAATAATCACTGTCCTAGTCGCCGTGAACTGCATTTGGAGCAAACAGTGTTTTCTGCATGTTAGAAACAAACCAATAACTGTTCCTCCCCTTCTCTTCTCTTCTCTTCTCTTCTCTTCTCTTCTCTTCTCTTCTCTTCTCTTCTCTTCTCTTCATCCTCTTTCATCAACTTTTTCATATCTCTGAAAATTGCACCCATCAAGACTTTTTTTGTCTTCCATAGTTAAATACTCTAATCCCTATTGTTTCAGTATTCTTAATGATGGTTCTGTAAGATCCTCGCTTGTTACATCTGAAAATTGAATAAAAAATTCCTTTGTGCTGACAGCTTCATTGTAGTCAGTGTTCAAAATATCAAAGGATGAATGCTAAATGTTCATAATGTAAAGTGTCAAGAGTGCAATCTGGGATAATAGAATACATGTCTTGCAAACTTGCACTTTAATATGGCAAACTACTTGGTCAGCAAGCAAATTAATTCATTTATGGTTTGATATTATTGCAAGCAGTGGGTCAGCTTTTGCAGGCAGCTCTGCCCGCTCTTGAATTCTGCTGCCACGCAGTATCTTCTGTATTTGTGGATGCCTACCAGAAAATGAGTGTGTGGGCTCAGTTTAAGGGTACAGTTTCAGTGCCTTCCCTTATATTGCTCAGTTCACCGTGGGTTTTTTGTAAGCTTTTTTCCCCAATGCATGTTCGCTGTTCAAAGGGACTAAACATTTGCCGTAATTATCTGGTTATCCTATTTATAAATACCAATTGTTGTACTGCATGAATTGATTGTGCAGATGTTTAAAACGCGAACAGATGAATACAGTGAAATGTTGTCAATGGCGTGTTGTCTCCCACAGTTCCACAAAGAAACTTGAACATATTTTCTGGCAGAGCTGCTCATTTTCCCAGGGCAGATATTTGCAAGCCTACCTCTGTAGTTTGTGAATATCAAAATGAACGGTAAATATTAACCTCTGAGAGCTAGAATAATGTGAAAAATTACAAAAGTAAATGTTAGCAGAAATATCTGTTACACAGGCAGAGAGAGAGACAGCATCGAAAGGATTTATGTTATTTTTTGACTCTTGGCTCACACACGAAAGTTGTGAATCTTTCGATTGAAAAGAAAGTAAGGTCCAATTTTTCAAAAGCAGCCTCGAAGGTTTGTTTTTCAGAGCGCAGTGACCTGATTGAAAGAACAGTTCTCTGTAAAAATAATTATGGAAGAGGAAAAAAAAGAAAATATTTGACCTACTGTAAAAGTTACAACTGCAAACAGATTTTCATTCTCTTGTACAAAAAAAGAAAAAAATAGATCCAACCCAACCCCAAACAAATGGATTAACAGATTTTATTGCTCTGTTTCTTAAAGAAAAAAAGGAAATTTGGTAACCCTTTGGAGTTGGTTGACTGTGTCCTCCTTGATTGACACTACTTATGAAGAGTACACATCTGTAACTTACTATTTCATCTGTTGATAATGTCTTATAGACGGGTATGTTGAGGTCCTCAGTAATAGCAGAATGCGCGTAAATAAGCAATTGCTAAAACCAAGGCCTGTAAGTGAAATAGTTTGGAAGTGTTTGCATAGTAGTTGTTTACAAGGACTGCGGAGGTGCAACATTGATCCATATTTTTTGAAGTCCTGGCTTTTGGCTGACAAAAGAATTTTGAGTCCCTTATAGTAGTTGGGACACTTTCTGTTTTCATAAACACATTACTGAAGTGAGCCTGCTCCTTTGTTGCATCCTACAGGCACAAGGTACGACGTGTGTCTCACAAAGCCCTTCTCAGCACATTTCAAACGGAGAGCTGAATTAGCTGAGTTGCTGCAATTCCCAGGAGGCAGGAGAAAAGTTGGAGAGATGAACTCGTAGCCCCATGACAGCAATGTCATCTATGCCCACCGCCTGTTACTTCTTTACGGGCAACCTGGTGGTCTTCCTGCCACAGACATCTCAGTGTCATGCATTTCCTTTGTCCCATCCCAGAAGTAGCATCAGCAAAAATATACTGGAAGATCACACTGGGCTGGTAGCCAATGCAGATTTATGTCTTTGGGTTTTTTTCTTTGTGAGCTGCCTTTGATTTAAAGACCAGCTTTTTATCACGGATGAGGTGTTGATCTAAGGACCAGGGCTTGGCAGTGGGCTCCTGCTGACTGGCCTCTCGCAGGACATTTGGCCCAAACTCTGTCCGTGTGTTGGGTTTTTGCCTGTGTAAAATCCATTTGGTGCTCTCTTCTCCTTGGAAATCGTCACTGAGGGAGATTTTTGGTTTGTTTATTTTCTCATAGATGGTGATTCACAACTTTGTGCGCGTGAGCCTTTTCTGACAGGAGGTGATGCAGAGCGGCAGCTCAATGTCGCAGTAACACCGGGGTACAGATCTCCCCTATATTTGGCGATGATCAGGACAACTCGTATTACAACTAGTAGTCGGATAATGATTCAAATGATTTTATATTGGGTTTGTGAGTCCTAATTACATCACCAGGTACTTTGCATTTGGAGAATAATTTCACATTTGCTCCACTGGTTTGTGGCTAACGTTGTGGCATCTGAGCAAAGGTTAAATCTAACTTGTACCATGCGTATTTTATCAAGGTAAATTTGTTAAGGTAACACCGAAGTGAAAGCACTAAGCAACGACTGGCTTAAAGCAGCTCTCAGCATTTGTTACTAACGCCTCCACATCTACGAGTGTTCAGCTGCCTTATGTCCCTGGCATTTGTTGCTCAGTTGTTGTTGTGGCATTAACATTAATACTGTCTTTAGATGCACATTCAGTGTTTAATATTAATCACTACAGTTTGTATATTGACTTTCCCTTTTTGCTCGTTGCTGCGGGGTGCACAGAGGCCCCAAGCGCATCCTTCCCTTGCAGCCAGCGAGGCAGAAGGAGAGAACTGCATTAGGAGCCCCCTGAGAAAGCGGCACGGCACTTAAAGGACAGAGATGCTCTTCGGGGGCGGCGGTGGGGAAGGGTGGGTGTTTGGTGGGGTTTCAGCTGGGTTACGTGCAGCAGTTGTGCTTCCCGCGCTCCCCAGCTCTTCCTCCCTGTGCAGCCTGCAGGCTGGGAGGGCAGTTTCTGCATTCATTAGGGAGCAAAACTTCCCAGCAAGGAGGAGTCGAGGATGAGGCCACATTAGGAGGTCCTGCTGATCCAGCTGGAGTGGGAAACGTTGCCCAACCTGCCATGCCAGCTCTCTGGGCATGAGTGGGGCTTGGTCTGGAGAGGTGCAGGCTCTGGGTGGATCCAGGTGATGGCAAAGTCCTGGGTTATTTTTAGACAATTGGGCAATATGACCTGTTATGAAAAACCACAAGTTTTCAGATGTTTTTCATCTACCCTGCCTCCATGGAGAGGTAAAAGTCACGGAGTTACTTTAGCTCATTTAGTTGTCAGTTGACTGAATGACAACTCATTTAACTGTCAGCACAGACCAACACGAGTCATCAGAGTTGCTCTTCAGACAATAGAGACCTTGGGTTAGTGTCTTTTAGATGCTTACACCTTGATTAAATCCATAATAAACCAATATTCCCGATTATGCCTAGGGGTGTTCATTCATTTAGGATTTTTCCTCAGATGTGTGTCGGGTGGTCCTTCCTCCAGGATGCACCGGACACGTGCGGGGTCTCTGCCCGCCCTGTTGGGACCAGAGCTGCATCTCCCCACTCCCATCCTGTGCCCACCAAAGATGGTGGAGGAGGAATTGCTGTTGGCAGTGACTTCTGCAAACCACAAGGAAAATCCCAGTCAAGATGTCTATTAAATACAGTTCAAACCAGATATGGTATGAATATTTTAAAATGGCTTCTTAAAATTAGGGATTGCCTACTGAAGGCAGTCATTAGTGCAGGTTTCATTAGAGTAGCAGACTGTAACGAGTTACCAAGTTATGAACTAATTTAAATTATATCTATTAAAATAGCCTTTTTGCATAAAACAGGGGCCATCGGGGTTGTAAAATAGACTGGGGCTTAAAATGTAAGCTAATAAATATCTAACAAGTTACGGCGTCTGTTTAAATTGATATACCATGCAATATACTGAGTAAATATTGTACCGTGTAATCCAAGCAGCCCTTGGACAGCCCTGGAAGCAGGTGTAGGGTAATGTATGGAACATTTTATCATGCATTGTCCAGGTCTTCACATGACGTGACCCCTCCTCGGTATTGCTGCTCCTCTAAAAGCACATTACTCAAACCCAGCCTCTACCTGAGAGCAGCATCTGACTTTGTTTCACCAAGTAATTCATTAACGAGTGCTCTGCGTGCCTTGGGTGGCTCACATCCATTATCCTCATTTAATAGTTTAGCCTAAGGATGTCTTTCAATATAAATAATCTTCCACGATGCTTAGATAGCATAGTTGTGTTTCTTTTTATAGTAAATGGAAATTATCTAAAAGCATTTGACCAGATTTTGAACCGTGTGGCATAGAGTAGACCAGGTATAGAACCTGCTCAATTTTTTTAAATGGAGGATATTTTATCCCACCAGCACGATATCTCCCACACAGACAGAAATTCATCCAACACGTGTTCAAGTAATTTTCTCTCTCTGACTTTTAGCTGGCCACGTAGACTTTTAAACTACCCTTGCTGCTTTAAATGTAGTTTTAAATTGCACCTAATATTTGGTAGGTAATTCTTTAAAGCTGTTAGCACCTATTCATAGTGTAAGTAGGGGGATTTTTCTTTTTCATGTGTGCCTTCTGGGATGTTAAAGGATCCAAGACTGGGGATGCAATCTCAATCCAGAACTGATCTTTGCAGTTTCCTGCAAGGGTGAAATGGGAAAAATAAAATATTACTTTATTAAAAATTGCTCAAAACACATCTTCCTTGTTAAATATGCAGAGCTATTCAAAAATATTACCTTTCTGGGAACAGTAACAATACTCTGATTGCCTGAATTACTATTTCCAGTACTTGGTTTACTGCTAAGGAAAAATTAGGACTTCAGGAGAACAAATGAATTCCTACTTTTTCTGAGGATTAAAAAAATGAACACCCCTTAACTGTGGAGTGTCAAGAGGCTTGTGTCTTTTAATGCGATGATAGGATTCACTCATATTTGACCATGTAATTAAAATAAACAGGGAATAATGTTAGTAAACGTAGCACCTTAGCAGTTCGGAAAGCCCAAGGCTAGTAGAAAATGAGTGTACTACACAACTGGAGGGATCGTACTCTACTCACCGTGAAGTTATTCCTGTAAGTCACCAGCATCAAGGCAGAGACTGAGCGCAATGTTCTTCCCACTGTATATAGCATAACTTTCTGGCACTCATGCTTGCAGCATTTACAACATTACAGTGTTTTCTCACACATTAAATTCATTTGGAAACACTTACAGACAACGTCCATACATGTTTGGATCTCTTCCAGGATGCTTTTGCAAACTATATTTTCTATATATAAATTATTCTACAATGTTCTCAGTGAAATTAATTCCACACACTGTATCTGCTAATGAGACCCCACCAAATATTTTGCTATTGCACACACTCATTAGCTTGCTTTAATTTACAGGTAGCAATCAGTGTCTGCCAAGCAGCTAGCGTACAAAAGATGTCTTTAGCATTTATTGAATCTAAATATTTCTAATTCTTCCTCGCCTCCAAAGCACAGTCCCGTGCAGCAGGTATATTAACGTTAAGGGAACAGTTGCCTTCTGCAAGAGTACTCTAGCCCCTAAACCAAAACCTCCTGTGTTTCTGCTAAATGATTGAAGAATATCTTGTAAATCATTTACCTCTTCCTGCTGCTAGTTTTCAGTTGATAGTGTTTATTCTGTTTCCAACATGATGGCAAAGTTAAATTTTCATTTTCCTGAAAAAGAACAAAATACGGTGAGCCTTTTTGCTTGTTATTGACTAATCTTTCCGGAATGAGCTGTTTCTCAATCCCATGCATCACAGATGTCCTGTCAGGGCTCATATACACTGAGTGAAGTATTTGCATCCCCGTGCCTGCTGATAGAGTGAGCATGTTTGTCTACAAAGTGCTTTTAAATGAACTAATACATGATTCATGTGGACTCCTTTGAGCAGAACACCAATCTGTCTGGACACAGTTTGCTGTAGGCTTGACAATAGAAACATTTCTCTGGGTGAGACGGATACAACCATTCCCTGGAAACGCGGGGAGTGAATGGTACCCGTGGCCCAGCCCATCCGGACCCTACATCGGGTTACCCCGTGGAGCAGGAACGTGCCCTGTGTTGGAGGTTGGAGATATTCTCCATACCGTCTCTCTTTGGATGCTTGTGACATGAGCAATGCACAATCTGTATCTGCTCAGTCATGCTTGAGCAAGAGAGGATAGTGCACTACCTTTATTATTTATACAGGGATACAATAAGATTCTTTGCAGTCGAAGAGAAAAAAAAAATGGATCCCAAGTATACTGTTTCCTATTGAACTAAATAGATTTTTAATCGAGTCTCTGTTCCTTTGGGTAATTGACTTAACAGTGTGGGCAAATTAATTTCAGATAAACTATAGCTGGGATTTTCCAAGGAGCATGAGGGTGCTAGGGAGTCAGCTCCAGTGCAGCAAGAGCAGGGCAAATATATCTTAATTCCTCTGGCTTTTCAGGCACATTGCAACCCAAATGTTTAGACCTGGAGCTGAATTTGGAAGCTTTTATGCAAGCAAAACTCCCGCTGAAGTCAGTCAAAACACTGATTCAGAAAAAACAGCAGAAAATGGTTCAAAAAATTCCCAAGTGCTCGCAAATGTGTTATACACACATAACCTCCTCCCCGCATTTAATAACCTAATCTAAATGTCACTCTTTGCAATGCATTATTGTTCAAGTCTTTCTGTGATATTTGGCAGGAATACCTCGTTTTGGATCTTATCTGGTTATAAAAGCCATTGAAACAAGTTTATTTTCCGGTGACCCACCACTCTAGTGCTGAAAGACTGGCGAGTAAAATTAGCATTGCTCTGCAGTTTCAAAATACCGACTTTGCTCTGGTCTAAACCAGATAGCTCTCTTTATATTAAAGCTCTTCCTACAAAGTCTGTTGGAAAAGCAGGGAACTCGGAGCACTTTTAAATTCTGTTTGTCAGGCTGAAAAAAAATTGCACCGTGACATGTAGCTAAGAGGTTCTTGGGGGGGTTGTTCGGGTTGTTCTTTTTTGGTTTTCCCGAATTCCGAGCCCCAGAGAGACAAGGAAAGCTGCGGTCCCTGGCCCAGGCTGGCAGCAAAGCTCAGGCCAGAGGAGGAGCCCAAGGGCTGCGTTATTAAACCCGCTGGCTTTTGTCTTGTTGAGACAGGCAACTTTATACATTTTACCTCCCTCCAATGTCAAACCTATTAAATCCTAAATCTTTTACATAGGACACTGTACCTATACTAACATAGAGAAGAAAAACGCCTTCCAATATTTTTTAAGGAAATGAAAAATACACACTTTAAGAATCTGTAGCTACTTTTCATTGCTGAAAAATTATATTCTGCAGACTGAATACAATAAAAATGCCATTATTATTATTATTATTAAAGAAAATCTACTGTACGGAGAGATCTTGCATTACGTATTTTGGTGCCTTAGTCATATAACTTCAGTAATTAAAGAGAAAATCAACTGAACGATAATTAAAAGGAAATTATTCCTCAGTTGCAAGTTGTAACAATCATGAAATCAAGGAACATGACAAATACTCATTATTTACATGTCCTGAATGAAAGGATAAGTATGTGTCTATATATTTTTTCTCCCTCAAATAAATCTTAATAAAAATATTTGTAGTGCTGTCCAATACAAAATGTAGTATTTTTCCTCTGTGCAGCTGTTTGCAGAGTTGGTGAATTGAAAATATATTGGTCATATTTTCTCTGTTATTCTGTTATATCCTGTTAACCTGGCTGATCTTATTGGCATATCCTGAGTTATCATCCAAAATTTTGAACTCCAGTTGGACACGGTTGTGCTGCAGGTGGACAGGTCATGGCTGAAATGGTGCTGAGCGCTGGATGGCACCGTGGTCAGGAAAATTTAGCTTGGATCTCTGAAAATAAAAGGTACAAACTGGACATAAAGAGAACGAATTATAAGAAAAAGATATACCATTGCTACCTGAAAAGTGGCCAACTTGTTTCTTTTTTTCTGTAGTCCAAATAGAAACCTTTGATTAAAAGATTATTTGCAATAGCAAATAATAGACCTCACTAAGATGAATTTTCCAAGTCCAAGTAAAAGCCTGTGTACTTTTTCCAGGTTTCTCTAGCTATAAGGATGAAAGTCAAATTAAACGAGGGAAACACCGTTTTTCTCTTTTCTGCCTCCCTTTTCCTTGTTTGGTTATTTGCCTGGTTTTACCACCTGGGATGTGGGAGCCAACCTTTCTAACAGAACTTTATGCCAATTCAAATATTTTTTCCTTTTTCCCAAAGAAGTAAATTAATACGATATTTAATACTTTCTAGAAAACGTCATGGAGAAGGAGGGAGGGGTTACCCACAAAGCTCTTGACTACTAAAGGGAATTTGGGATATTATCATAAATTTATAAAATAAATATTAACCACATGGCTTAGCTGTTTTTCCTTCCTTTTCTTTGTAAGTAATATAAAATTAAACACTATTTTAAAAGAGCTTTCTTCTTTCCCCTGTTGCTTAGCTTATTGCCCTCAAAACTTTGAAGTCTACTTAGCTGTTAATTATTCTGCCGTGACAGACTCCTATTAGGTCTTCTTACTGTTTTGGTCCATTAATTTTTTTTCCAAAACACAGCACCTGCCGAACAACACTACCCGCTGCTTTCTGACCCCCTCCTCAAATGTTGCACCGGACCTTCACCGCTGTTCTGGAGCTCAGACCAATCTCCTTGTCCTGGCAAAAGGGGCCGATGAATAAATGTACAGGATACCTGAGGCTGGTGAGAAATGAGCTGGGTCACCGAGGGTAAATTGGGGCACTGCAAAAAGTACCTAAAGGGGAGTGGAGTTCCTTTCTGCTCCCACTTAACACCGGTGTTATTTCAGAACAAGCCTGTTGAAATTAGGGGAGTTATCTTGGCTTAACACCAATGTAATTGAGAGCAGAATCTGGCCCCGTGCTCTTGGCATGACTACTTTTTTGGCAGATTTGGCCACTAATGCTCTCAATGGGTTTTGAGCTTACATTTAATGGCATTACATTTATTTTAATATTTTTAAATAGCTAGTGTAAATTGATTCCACTAAAAAAAAATAAAAAATCCCTTTACCTACCAGCGTTCATTTGTATTTCAAATGGCCCATTACATTTTCACTAACAATCATTAGAGCTGTGTGAGCTTATTGAAGCTTGGTCTTTTAGACTGAAACTGTAAAAACTGCCAGCTCTGGATTTTTTTGCAATGCTGAAAATAGCACTTGAAAAAGGCTTTTTTTATTATAGTACATAACCACGTAACCTGAAATACAGCTAAGCCATGGGGAAGAAATATGCTGCTTTTTTTTTTTTAGGTCCTCCAGTGGAAAATATGGGCATAGCTTGAATCAACTCTGATAAGCTGATCAATATATTAATGCTAAATCTTTCAGGTTTAGCCTGAGCCACTCACTGCAATTTCAGTTTCTAGTCAAAGAAGTCTGACAAGAAGTTGGTTCAAAACTTCGAGAAGCCATAAACACAGAAAGCAATTCAAACATGAAAAAGAAAAAAAAAAAAATCCTTGCAAGGATTTCCACTCATGTCTGGTGATAAGTCTAAATGTAAGACTGGGGATGTAACCATCACAGCTATAAGAAGAACAGAGTGGAAGGGAGATGGAGCACCAGGTGCTGGACCTGCTGAGCTCTGTGTCCCATGGCCACTCCAGCAGTGGTTACCATAGATGTCACCTGGGGCTTCTCTCCAGGGCTTGGGATGATGCATTGGTCCTTCAGTGCTCAGGAAACAGGGACTATTTCTTGAGGAGAGTGCAGAGCAGCCGTATCTCCCCATTGCCCATCTGTCTTAACAGAGGTTGGGGCATTCCCTGCTCTGCTGGCAAGTTCTTGCATACTTCTAATCTCACCTCTTATAATTGTTGCTATTAATTCAGATGAGTAAAACAAGAGCACTAACACAGATATTCAGCCTTCTACCATGCTCAGAAGCTATGCTGCTGTGCTCAGGCACAGCAATACAGTGATTGAGTAGGGCAACATGTGGAAATACGCATAGCAGTCTGGGTTGACTGGTAATCTAGATGCATTTGAAATACTGGTTTGAGATGGCTAAATACAAAGTTACATACTAGGGCACAGCTATTTAAGGCTGAACAGTTTAGTCCAGGTGTAACTCGGTGGTCTCTGAACAAGCCTACTTACTAGCAGAAATGTAGTGAACAAACACTGGAAATTACAAAGAAAGTTTTTTGCCTCATGCTGTTGGTTGACTTAATTCTGCTAACCCCCACCAGGGCCCCTTTCTAAGCTCTCTTCTTTGCAGTCTCTGCTTCTTGTCTTTGTTACCTATGTGTACATTTACAGGATCTCTAATTAGTCTTCTGCTCTGCTTGTCTGCCCCCCCTTCATACCCTATAATGCAGGACAAAGAGAGCATAACAATATGACTGTTCTCTGTGTTTGTTTGGTTTTTTCCCAAAGAATACTCTCAGTTTGCTTTGCATTGCACTGCTCTGTGTACCTATTTCTGGCCCAATTCAAGTCATTTTGAGTAGTATCATTCTTGCTTATATTTTCTCCTTGTGAGCCTCTTCCCATGCTGTGCCATTGGCAGGTCCCATCCTTTTACATGACTTCTTCCAGGTCATTGATACTTAGAGTGAATAGTGCTGTCCTGACATTGATCTTGTTGTGCTCCACTAGTCACTAAGAACAAACAATATTAGGTTATAGCATTGATTTCATGGATTTCAATTTTTTCCCAATCATGTTCTTGTTAAGCACCTTGTAAAATACATCATGTCACATGCTCATCTCTTCAGTTTCATGGCGAAACGAATCCCATGCAGACAATTGCCTTCATACTGGGAAAATTCATCCTCCCCAGTGCCAAGGAGTCAGCAGCATTTAATTCAGAGGTGTAAGCTCTGGGGAAACTTAAGGGCAGCCTATAGCATCCAGTACAGTATTTCAAATTATCATAATTTGCGAGCAACTGGACAAGCTGGCTACTGAAAATGGGTATCACGATCTAATAAAAACCTAATAAAACTTTCAAAGTCACTCTGGTGCTCTCGGGGGAGTATTATGCAATCCCTGCCCCTGCGGCAGGAGCCCATCTCCTTCCAGCTAATCTGCTGTGAAAGCGAGGTGCAGGCAGAGCCGGGCATGCCTAAACGGCTTTTCATGTCCTCACCGGCGAGCACTTTTTTTAGGATGAACTCTGGGTTCTTTTGGTAGGCATAGAAGTCACTAGTAATAGTTTTCAAAGTAGCTGTGCTGAGGTTTGATGAGAGAGGAGATAATGTGGCCGTGAGGCTTAGGATGTATAAACACACACATAATTTCATTAAGTGCTCTTCCTAATTATTTTATATATTAATGCACTGCCGTCACTGCTTGCCAGGTAATCTTTCATGTGGAGCACAGAGCTAAAAAGACATCAAGACAAATTTTGCTGCTTCCTTCAATGCACAGTTTGGGAGGGTCCATTTTCACAAGACAATAGGACCCCTACGTGCAAATATTATGAAACAGAAACGACAACAAAATGTCCATGTTAAAAATGATGCACTTCAAATTATAGTGGTTGCACTAGGTAGGAGGCTCATGTGTGTTTACTTGAAAAGCTGCTCAGCCTGGTTTTGATGTCACTTAACAGAGAAGCAAGACCCAGCAGTTACAAAAGTGGCGAAAACTTTTTTTTTCCCCCTAAAAATCAAACTTAGAATTCCTAACGGTAAGGCTTTCTTATTGGAAGATTTTGCTGTTCTCGGGTATGAGATGGATTTCAATATTTCTGACTCCTCTTAATAGATTTGGTCATCACAGAAATATGTGCTGTCTTGTCTTGACCCCACCCATACAGCCCAGTACGTCGAGGTGAGCAGAGATTGTGTGGACACATGGATCTGCTTGCATGATCAGCGCCAAAAAGCTGGGTGTAATAACTCTTGTCTCCCTTAATCTTATGTAAATTTGGAGTTCCTGTATTTAAGTCAACAGAACTGTAGTGTGTAGAGACAAAATATGGGCATCGGACTCTTCCTTCCTCTAAACTTCTGAAATCCTGTGAAAAGCTGGGGTGCAGAACTGTGAAATTAGGACTGGGGGAAAAAAATGCAGGAGCCTGTAGAGAGAAATACCTTCGTTATTCTTTCTCAACCTTCATAATACCGAGCAAAATATTTTAAAAAACGTTTCAGTGACTTGATGGATGTAAACCATTTAAAAGTTTTATTGAGCTTTACTCTAGTGCAAATCTTAAAAATACTATAGAAATTATATCAAGATTTTCAGTAAGGTTCCATGCAGTATTATGAGTAAACGTAAAATTGATTTCATATTGGAAATAGATGCTAGGCAGATTTTGCATATAGGGTAGAGCAATGAAATTACATTTATTGCAGTTTTGTTGGTTTTTTTTTTTAAAAAAAAAAAAAGCACTTGAGCTCAGGTAATAATTGTACAGTCTATTATAATGATCCCAGGAGGTGCTTAACAGTACTGCAATTCTAAGTTTTTACACTTTTATTTTTCATTTGAAGAAAAACTTGTCACAATAAAAGTGATGCATTAACAGAACATCACTTCCTTCTTTTTTTTATTATGCATATTTAGATTATTTCCATGAAATTGCTTATCAAATCCCATAGGCCTTTAAAGATAACTGAACAGTTACCCATTTGTGCTAACTCTGGGATATTGTGCAAGAATTTGTGATGGGACAATGAGAAGATAAAGCGCTCTCTGAGATTAATATCTTTCTTTTTTGCACCAAAGGGCCAGGTTTTTAAAGCTCTGTAAGGACCAAATGATCAGTGCCTCGTGGGGTATTCAAGACAACTGGATTCTCACAACAGGAGTCAGATTCTCTGAGGGTCAAAAATTCCCATTAGTTTGTCTATCCATATTTATAGGTGTGTAAGTACTTAAAAATTCTGATTCAGAGGTTTTTAAGTACTGTTGTGTTTCGGCAGATAGACCCACCATAACTATACCCCTTCTTTTAGGGGTATGAAGGTTTGATTTCACACACTACTTAGATTTTTCTTTCTTAGAATCATAGAATCATTTAGGTTGCAAAAGACCCTGAAGATCATCGAGTCCAAACATTAACCCAGCACTGCCATGGCCACCACTAACCCATGTCCCCAAGCACCACATCTACACGTCTGTTAAATCCCTCCAGGGATGGTGACTCAACCACTGCCCTGGGCAGCCTGTTCCAGTGCTTAATAACCTCGACACATTACAAAGTAAATCTTCACACACAGGATAACTTAAGATACTCTTACTACTTTTTCTTTTCTCCAGTCAAACAACTAGGCTTTTCCAGTTTTTGCCACGCATTTTTTTCTGGGTGGGTTCATGTTTCTACCATCACTGGCCCATCACTCAGTTTATGATATCAGGCTCATGGTGGCCCTGCAGATAGAAACAGCAGTGGGAAGCGTCATGTGCTGGCCCTTCAAACAAACTTGAGTGACCCATGACCCTGCCGTTGATCGAGGGCATGGAAAACCATGTGCCTGGTGCATAAATGAGCCCAGGCTGGGATGATGCAGTGAGAAATAGGCTGCAGGGTGGTGTTGCACTCCCTAGAATTGAGCTTGTCGTTGACTCGTTTCGGGTTGGTCCCAGGGACAGCGCATGGCGAGGTGGCCATGAACACTGGGATGAAGATGAGCGGCGAAGCGGCGGCTCGTGCCAGTCACAGCACATTGGGCAATGTTCAAGGCTGTCAGCTCGGCTGTGCCCAGCGCTTCCAGGACGAGTGAGCAGGACGCGTCTACAAGCACGCATTAAAGATTTAGAGGAAGGCACACTGCCGTTCATCTGCTGTCGCAGTCGTAGCACCAACTTTGAACATGCTTTGCCCCAAGACTCTCTCGTGGCACTGGACTGTGTCAGCGAGTGGTGCCAGCTGAACTCATGCAGTAAAGAAGAGTGATTATACATCCTGTATGTAATCACGGAACATATGTTAGAATGGCACATGAAATCTGGGCACACTTTACCCATGTAGTAAAGACCAGGAAAATTATGAACAAGCTACAGAAGGAAAACAACTTGCCAAAATTTCCCAAACCAAGCAGGAGGTTCCAGCGAGCTGGAACTCCACACGATATATTCTTGAGGGGGTTTTGGAACAGAAACCTGGATATGTCTATAGCATGTTGGCAACGCTCATGATATAAAGAGCAGATGTCCTCACCTCCACCCACACGATTATGGCTGCCAGTTTTTCTAATATCTTCTGCCTGATGAACTGTCCAGTTGCAAGAATTTAGGCAGAAAAATATAAATGGTATTTCTGAATTAGGGATGTTTTACTAGATGCTAACCTCCCAGAACTGCACAATAAGGCAGCACTGGGCAAGGGAAAATAACAAAGCAGATCAAGACTATCCACGATTTGTCTGTGGAAGAAAATTTAGATAAATAGATATTTTTAAAAAGTAAATTTCTGAAAGCTCATAATTGTTCAAATTTATTAAGGAGTTCAAAGAATCGGAGCAGAAATACCTACTTTGAGATAAGAGAAAAAGCAGCTTGAGAAGTATTAGGAGTAAAAGGAATTACAGCACAAGTTGTTTTCTAGATGACAATAGGAGAACAGTCAACAGGGTAGAAAAGGTGAGAATGTTGAATAAATATTCTTGTTTTGTAATGCCGAAAGAAGTCAATTTTAGTACTCCTGTCACAAGACGGTGGTCCAACTTTCCACATCGATAACGAATCAGGGCAATGGGAAACAATAGCTGCTAGCGTTAGTTCCAGGTGAAATGCTGGCACCGAAACCTAACTAGTCAATTAACGAAGCGCTGATGGGGGGAGCCCCGCGGCTGCCGGTCGGTGCGGTTAGTCACTGCTCTGCGACTTGGTAATCAGCGGATGGTTATGAAGCCAATCACTTAATAAGCCCCGAATTATCAACTGGATTCAGGACTCACCATCATTTGGCAGGTTCCTTGGCGCTTTTCAATTTATTGTGTGTATCCACAACCTGAAAGAAGGCATGAAATTATCAACGGCTAGGGTACCGATGCGCGAGGATGGAGGACGGAGGAGGACAGGGCGTTGGAGGCAGTGCCTGAATGACACCTTAACCATCTAGGTGGAAGAGGAGCTGCCCCTGGGGTCCCAGCGTGATGCAGCTCCTGCAAAAGGGAAGCACCGGGGTGCAGGCAGGGCGGTTACACGGACCTCGTTATTTCAGTTCGTTACTGGGCGTGCCTGTTTAGGGATGGCACAGGCTGCCGACCACAGAGGCTGTGATTCAGTAGAAGAGGTTTCTGAGGGAAAAACAGGCTAATGATTAATGAACATATAGCGTATAGGAAAGGATTTCATGGTTCGGTTTATTTAGCTTATCAAAGGGAAGGTTAAGGATGACTTGACCATGGCCTGTACACACCCACATGATGAAGTGAACTCTAATAATGGGTACTTTCATCTATCAGACAAAGATATAACAAGGTCAGTGCCTGGAAATAAATTCAGAAGAGTAATTAAGGTACATGTTTTTTAATGTTGGGAGTGATGAACTGACACAAGAACGTACTAGGAAGCGCGGGGAGTTCTCTAATTTTAAATTATTTTTAAGAGGTTTTGTTTTTCTAAAAAATATATTTTTCTTATTCAGCCTTCTAGGGGAAATTCTGCTGAGGCCAAAGTATCCTATCACAGTCAGTCCTTCTGGCTTTGCAATTTGTAAATCTGGTAGTGTGAAAAAGGACACCCTGCCAGTAAACCAGTGTTCACAGCTCATACTAAAAGAGCAGTAACAGATATTGTTTGTTACCAAAGCATATTTATAAATATGAAATAAGTCTGCACCCTGGCAGACGTGCTGGCAGGAAGCTCGGTGTTAGCGCTGCTCGCGGGATCTTCTCTGCAGATGCCGTGGCTGGAAGCTTGGGAAGCCAAAAAGCATCATCCCTGTGCTCCCTCTGCGTGCAGGGGCCATCCTGCGGCACGGTCCCTTCCTCTGCAAAACTCCCAATATCTTGGGGGGAAAACAGTCATTTGCTACAGACCCCTTAAAATACCTGCCAGTTCATCAAGCAGCTGTCAAGCAGGACAGGTAGGTGGGTTTCATGCCTCGGATGCCACAGGCGAGATGGTGGGAGGAAGAAGGTGGCTGACACATCGTCACCTTGTCCCAGACGAGAACAGGAGATGAGGCCAAGTGCATCTCTTGCCTTCTGCGTGAGCCTCTCCACAGGCTACTCCAGAGCAGCCCAAATCACAGCCCTGCATGGCCCCTTTTCAGTGCGTGACATTAGTCTGGCAATTTCCCTCCACTTTATTGGCTTAGCTTAATTAAACTTCAGTTATCACTTTCCTTCCAATTAAAGATTTATATTTACTACTGGAATAAATAAAATGAGGAGGGCACTGGGAGCAAATGGAAATGGCAACGGGGAAGTTCCTTCTCAATTAAATTTCTTTGGTTAAATTTTGTGTTCTATAAAACAAATCAAGCTGGGGTCGGTTCTGGTTTGCAGCCACTGGATTTCCAATAAACTAGACCTTATTATATTGTACAAAAGAGAGACATGGACAGAAAGCTGCCATGAAAAAAGAAAGGCTCCCGTTAAATCAAATAACTGAGATTATGTGAGAATGAGATTTCTAAAAGCAGTTATACAAGAAAGGAGTCTGCAACTTCTACGTCAAGAACTACGTCTAGTTCTTTCACAGCATATAACCTATGTAAATGGCACCAATAAAAATATTCCAATTTCCATCTATATTTTGATTACCTTACAGTGAGTACAGAATATAATAAACTCCCAGTTCTATAATGAATTCAAATAAACAAACAACTACCCTAGTCCCCAAGCAGGCCTTCCCTAAACGAAATTGAGAATAATTTGGGGATATAAACTCTGTGTTATTTGGAAGTGCATGTTACATTAACGTCGTTTGGTTTTGCTAGTATTATATGTATGATATTGGTTCCTGGTGAATAGCTTAAAACAACAGTGAATTGATAAGTAAGGGAGCGCAAGGTTTTTTTCTGTGCAAAGGAAGGAAGTAATTTGCATTTTTATCCCATTAATTTATTCCCTTAAAATAGGTAAAAGGAAAAAGGAAATAGTTTCCTAGTCAAAATGTTTTTGCCCAGTGGAGTTCTGGTAATAAAGAGTAAAAAATGCGCGAGATAATTGTTAACACTTTGCAGAAGTGCCCCTGTAGCGCTGGTCGGGGAGCTCGCCTGCTTCGCCCCGGGGGATGGGGCTGGGGGCTCTGCGCTGCTCTTCAGCTCACAAAGGAGAGGAGCGGGCAGCGCCGCGCTGGACATACCCGCTCCTTTACATTCATCCGTGTCCTGAGCAGCCTTTATAGATTACCCAGTGTTTAAGAGCACAAATCAGAGCCTAGGAGGGTCTGTTTACCTTGCATTAGCCGCCGAAAGCCTGTAGAGGGAGATTTCTTATTACTCTTTAAAGTAAGTGAAGCGGGGGAAGGATTGTAATGCTTATGGGTATTATTTCTTGCTAGAGGTTTCCCTTCCTTAAAGGCTCCAGCCTTTAAATTAGATGAAAAGACCAGATGCTACTGCAATATTAAATCTGAATAGATTTTTTTCTATATCTAATACTTAATATAAAGATATAATATTAAGTTCTCATCTAAATTAGTAGATAGAATTGTTTAGGAGTGAAGCACTTGCGGTGATTTCCAGTGTTTAAACCTTGCAGGGCAGGAGACCTGAGTGTCCTTTCTGGTCCATCCCAGGCGGTCCTTGGGCGTTGGGCATTGGGACCGGGGTCCCCGAATCGCACGTGCTGGTGTCACTCAGCCCGTGGAGCCAGGAGGGAGGGGAGGTGAAGGGCAGGATTTCCCCAGGGGTGCACCCTCTTTCGCCACCCAGATGGTTTTGGTGACCTCCCCAGGTGGGTGCTGGCACGGCACAAATGCCCTGAGGCTGAGTCTGCCGGAGGCTGACCGAGTGATTAAGAGGATTTCAGAAAAAAAAAAGGGGTAAAATGCAACATTTTGTATGCTGGTCAGAGTACCAGCCTAGGAAGGAGGCTGATGGAGGCGGCTGAGTCGCTGCTGGGCTCTCCCTGCTTTTGTGCACCTCGCGTAGGGGAGCAGGGTGCTGCTCCTGTCTTTCGGGGCTCCTACCCACCGGGTCAGCCGTGTCCCCCGCCCCAAGGCCACGCTGCCTGTCTGCATGAACCAGACCTGCTGGGGTCTGCGTTGGTGCTGCCGTGGCGTTGCTTTCTGTGCGAAGCTCTGCTTTTATCCGTGTCCCTTCAAGAAACACCCCGTGTTCTCCAAGGCACTCATTTGTGCAGATTAACCTGACAAAGGAGGTGATTTTATAGCGTATTACAGCCAATTTTGTTTTAAAGTGACACCTGGTAGTGGTGATATTATTTTTCATTGGAAGCCCGAGAAAAAAAGCACCGTAGATCAGGGCATTTTTATATATGAAGTATACGGATTTCATCTATTGTTCCAATAATTCGTATTTTTCTACATGTGACTGAAAGCTCTGAGTTTTCAGACACTCATGTGCAAGTGTAACTTCACAGGTATGACCAGTCCCCGTATCGCAATGGGATTGCTGCTGTTGGCAGAAATCAGGAGATAAACCCCCCCAAACAGCCCTTTCGCACATTTAACCTTACACAATCCCCATCTCAGGTATTTGTGTACCGAGGCAGAGAGACTGGAAATAAACCAGCATCTCTAAGAAATTTGCAATTTATTTTTTTTTTAGCAGTGAGGAGCAGCTTAGTTACACTGTCTCTACTTCATGCAACAGGAAACCAAACAGTGTAAGTGGAAAGGCAAACAATTGCTTTGCTCACGAGAACTTTCAAAATAACACCTTTCAAAGCAAGAAACGCCTTTTAACCCACCGACATCTGCAGGCATTGCAATGCCCTGCGACAGCCGAAACTTCTGAATTCAGGAAATCTCAGCTTTTTCCACTTGATGGGAAAAAATATCCAGAGCCCTGAAAATGTGACCCTGCATAATGTAACGGGCTGGTGGATTGTTTAGATTTAAATACTTTTTCTATGTCTTTGTGTTATAACGATGCTTGGTACCTGGTCCTCACTGCAGGTAAGGCGTAGCGTCTCGGTGCCGCCCCAGTGACGCAGGGTGCTGGAAAGCGCAAAGTCCCTCGAGGCAAACGCCGGGCTTGAGCAGCGCGGTGGCACTGGGTGGTTTTTTGCAGCAATCCGTGTAGGGCAGATTGGTGGGTAAAGCTCTTTGCGGGTGTAGGGGCAGGTTGCTAAACTGTCGGGGGGGAAAGACATCCTCCGGGATGCTGAAGGAAGTTACGGCAGTCTCTGGGATAAGGACCTGGTAAATGAGGAGCTGCGTGGGTACAGCAGATGGTACAATCCTGCCCTGCCAGCATCTCATGGGGCAGCTAGGAGTCCTTGTGGTAGGACTGATCTCGCTGGAGCCGAGTGCTCGCGCTGGGAGCGGGGGCACGTGGAGAAGGAGCGGGGCAGTTTGCACCTCGCTCGGTGAGCGCAGGTAGGATCCCAGATGGATTCTGTGATTCCGCAGGGATGGTGGGAACACCCAGGAGATTTCATTGTGCGCGGCACTTGTGTGCAGTTGGTTCTTCTTGGAAAAAATCCTGGAGATGTTTTGCCTTGTTCTGAGCGCACACGGCACTCCTCAGGACTCGTCTTGCGGACGGGGAGCAGGCTCTCGCGGAGCTATTAGCGTGCTGCATCAATAGCAAGCGCATTGACCAAGTGGCTTCATCATCGCCATTGCAAGCTATTACTAAAAATTCTTTAAGGAGGCCTCCGTACAACAGAGTATACTGTCAATTAAGGGGCCATTCCTCTGCATGCCAGCATGTCAAATAGCCATTGTCTGAGTGCAATAACCCTCTCTAATTAAGTATTTACTAGATTCTACTATTAAGCCACTCTTAAGCATTTTAAAATCCTTTATTTATTATGTATTAATCAATAGTCCTTTCAGACTATTGGATAAGTAAATGAAGTTATTATAGGTAGTTTTGGTTTGATACTTCTAATACTGCTGAAAAATAGGAAATTCACTCAAAGAAATACAGGTAATATTAAAAGTCCTGTAAATCTAAGTAAGAAATGCAGACTGAGCACTAAATGTATGCATCAACACCCAACATTAATGCACATGTGCCAGCTTATTCCTCTTTCCCCGTCCTCCCTTTCTCGCGGTGGCAGAAACGAGGGGCAGCTCTCACTCCCGATACTCGGAATGAAGTTGGGATTTCACTCCTCGCATCAGTTCCCATCCTCTGTCCCAATTTCTCTTTCAGCCCAACGCAGATCCGGGTGAATAATAATTTCATCTACATGAACATCACTTTGTTTGCCATTAATTTGATAAAGATTTCCCCACCATCGCAATATGTGAATATGTTTACATAAGGAAACAGCGGTGAATCCAGCAGCCTAATCGGAATCCACAAAGGAACTCTGAAGTGCTTACAATCCTCTGCTCCCTTTTGGATTTCTCCCAATACCTTCACTTAATGATCACAACTCCAAAATGCTCGCATTGAACCAAATGTCTTAGACTAATTATGTGTTAGTATCTGATAACATTTTGCCACAAAAATGTTTGTTTGAATGTATCTTATCAAAGTACTGTTTGTGCCCAGGATTAGCCACTGCTTGGCTAAAGATTTATGTAATCAGCTTATTTTAAGATTAATTCATGGAAAAAAATACAAATACCTATTACCACTTAATTTGTATAATAGATATTTACTATATTTTAACAGTGCAATTAAAAATTAATATGGACTGTAAAACCATAAGGTCATGTAAACACTCCACTATTTATTTGGTAGTTCACTTATCTTTTATCCCAAGATGTGATTATGCAGCCCAGACCTTTCAGGTTTGCAGAATAGAGAAAGGTCACAAGTGAAATGAGATGAATATTCTCAACTCACTCCCGAGCAGACATGTACACAGCAACGCACTGTCTCCGCTCATTCATCACTCTCCGGCTTGAGAGGTGGCAGAGGTTTCGGAGCATGGAGGTGGATTGATGGAGCCCAAGAGGTGAGTCGTCCCTCGGGTGGGACGCCGAAGCTACTGAAAGAGCAGTCGGATAAAACCGTCTGTTGCCCCAGTCCTTTCTGTAGTTCAGGCTCCACTTTGTGAGCAGACAGCGCTTTTCATGTGTTAGTCGTCAGGGTCTGGCCTTGACTAGGAGGTTAAAATGTTGGCAGCTTCAAAGTCTGCTGTATTAGTTTTCTTTATGCACATTTGAGCTTTCCAAAAGTTTATATTCATATTATATCCTTAATTAGCTCTTCTTTTTCTTGCATGTATTTTCTGTCCCCACCCGTGTTCAGGCTTGCAGCGTGCCTCAGAAGCCTGATGTATTATTGCGGGCATGGGAAACGAGATCTTGCTGTAAGCTGCCTTCCCAGTGTCCCTCTTCAAAGGATTCCCACCGCCATGCGAACTGCGCCGGGGATCACGCTGCAAGGGGCAGGAAGATGGGAAGGGCTGAGAACGCTTCTCCCTTCGGGTTGGTCGGGTTCCACCTCCCACTAAAGTCGATGGCAAGACCCCATCAGCACCCAGTGTTTGATACCCATCGAAAGAGCTGTACCCTTAAGGTCTGCAAAACTAGACTCAAAATCCTCTAGGAATAAACATGTTAAACATATTTTTGGTAGCTTTAACATGCCTGTGGACTAAAAATAACAAAAGACTAATTTTTCTTTCAATATTTCAGCACTCGCAGTCTGAGGTTAAATGTGGAAGGGCACAGGCCCTCGAAGTTAAATACAATTTGTAAATGATTTGGGGGGGGGGGGTGTTTGCTGATCTTCAAACAAATTTATGTTTCAAGATTCATTTTAATCCAAAAAAAAAAAAAAAATTCCTCTGTAGGAGGCTCCCAAATATCAAATTCAAACTCACTTAAAACTACGGTTACTCACCTGGATTTCTGAACTCAAGAATTTAAATCCAGGAGAAAAGCCTAAGGAATTCTCTCCTGCTGGCTTTATTAGCATTTCAGAAGAAGGTCCTAGGTCCTCTATAGGCATAGTCCATATCATCATTTAATAATTCAGGCTTGGCTAGCAAAGCATGGATGTGTCATAGCTAAAGGTCCGGTAAAAGACACATCCATATGTTCAAGGCACATGTCGAAGGAAGGATTCCCAGAGTGTTTTTTTCAGAGACACACGGGTCAGCACTAAAGAGCTCCTTGCTACCATTACAGCCCTGATAGCTGAATGTGCCACTAATAACATAGAGAGCGGTAATACCTGATAGGAAAAACTTGCAGGCCCTTGCTTATCAATTGGCTTATCAATTGTTGGCATATCAAGCCAGTTAAACACATTTGCTGTGCTGACGCCACTTTCCCAGCAGCTGGGTAACAAGCAAATTGTTATTCCATAGTAATTTCCAAGTTTTTAAAAAAATTATTTCCACATAATCATGTCTAGATGAAGTTGGTTTGAAAGACTTCAGTATTTCCTTGTCAGCTGAGAAGCAATATTGTTGCTCTTTATCTTTCCTGGTCCGAAGCCAGCATCACCCATAAGGTTTGCGTTGGTTGGTGGTGCTTGGTGCATCATTACACGGCAGCAAAATGCTCCTGTTCTACCAGATTTGACAAAAAATAGAACCCCGTGAATGCTGTCTACACAACAGCAAACAAAAACAGTTCCTTGACACTGAGTACAGTAAAATATAATCATAGTTATTCTGGAAAGCTCTGACAGACTATCTGGCAACTTTGAACTCTCTGTATAAATCATTAGATTGCAAAATATTTCTGTGGGAAAAACAAATTAAAAGGTCAAGTCTTTAACACACAAACATGCAAAAACCTCCACTATATTAATTATTTTCAGTGTAATGTAATACTAACCATTGCATATAGTTCTGTCACAGAAGAGGAAGAATTTAATTGTGTCAGTGTGATTGTCCTGGGAATTGGGGAGCCTGCCGTAGGTAGGGAGCTTGATTTCAGCCCACGAACGCGTTAGCAGCCGGTATTGAACAGGCATTTCCATTCCCCATGCCTGTGCCACTGAAAAGCGGAGGTGTCTACCTTCTGCAAGCCCCTAAACAAAGAGGTATTCTCTTCCCTTGAGCAGATAGCAAGAACAAAAAAAAAAAAAAAACCCCAAACAAAAAATATTAAATGCCTACCATAACCTGAGTAAGAAATGTGGGAATAATGGTTGATGGCCAAACTTCAATGTTTCCTACCTAATGATAGCTTGAGAGACTTCAGACTAATTCGGCATCACAGTTGCTGTCATGCTATGCTCCTCATGGATGAGCTTTAGCACCTCTTTGGACCTATGGACACAGGAAGCAAAATTTCATGACCTGTTCCATGGCCAGCATACACTTCGGAGATGTTCTTGTATTCAGTTGGGCTTTATTTTTGTTCTCCTTGTCCTGCAGTGAAGAAAAGTGGTCCCAGAGTGTGGTAGCTTCCTGTTCACTTCGGGATTTTTGTTTGGTTTAGTTTTTTGTTTAGTTGAACTCTACATAGCAGGCAAGAAATATTGGTTCGTCATTGATATTTTTCTTTAGATTTGTGGTGTTATAACACAAAATTATGAAAACCATGTAGCAGTTTCAGGTTAATTTGTAGTTATATTTGCTGGCTTATTTCATTGCATTATTAAAACATTTAGTACCGTATGTGTCATTAATATTCCAAAAAGTAATTAGCATATTTAATCAAAAACAATTAGGAGCAAACCTTGCTTCCCTTTTTAAGTGATAAAATATTTATGGCTGGAATAAACAAATGGAAAACCAAAAAGCACTTTGAGGTGTTGATTTCACACACAGAAAAAAAACCACAAAAAACCCCCACCCAAAAGCAAAAAGAAGACACCTTCCAGCCTCCCCCCTGCCCCTGGTGGGTTGTCTTCCTCTTGAGGATGTCAATCAGAGTGTTACCATTTTAAAACAATCAAGTTTTGTTCCAGTTTCTCCATATTGTAATAAAGGAAGAGAGGAGAAATAGGCAAAATTGTGTAAACCGCACCTTGGAGCCAGCTTTGTGTAGACCTTCCCTGTGAGACGTGACCACGGTGGACACTGGTTTGAGGGTCTTGATACCAGGGACAGGCCTGAGAGATGGACAAGCTAAAACTGTGACTGACCCCATTGGAGCCATGCCTCAACAAATTCCTAGTTTTATGTGAAATGAAGGACGAGGAAAACGAGGCAATACAGAAGAGCTCCCTCTCTTTCCACTGGGCTTTTAGGAGTCTCACTGAAGGAAGCCGTGTAACACTACATTGCAAGAATTTTTCGACAGTTTTAAATATTTGGCCAGAACTTCAAAATAAGGTTAGCCACTTGCCTTTAAGATCTTGTGGCCATTTCCTCTAACATTTCCCTTGCCTAACTGCATCCTTCAGTCGCTCTGTTGACACACCAGTTAATATTCAGGGTGACATCCCACAGATCAACTTTTCCAGCTACAGCACCTACCAAATGGATGATGCTGTTTCGATTACCGTCGCACTAATCCTCTATGGTTGGGTCAATTTTTTTAATTCATGAGCATGACAAGCACTTTTACAAGTGCTTAGTAAGTAGATTTGTGCTAAGGCACTAGGATATCAACAGGGACTTCATGTGGAGTTTGCTGGTCGCTCTACTATTTCAACATCGAAGAAGAAGAAACTCAACAACAAGACACCAATCCTTCGTTTTCTGCTTTGCAGAGAAATAGGTTGTTTGCAGCGATTTAAGAAGAGACCAAAACCCCAGCCTGGCCAGGGTGGATCGAGCGCTGCTGGGATGGAGCGAGCTGGGAAGCGGCTCCCACGCAGATTTTATAAATAGGCTGCGTTTCTCATCCTGAAACATTGCTCCACTTTGCCGGTTGTACTGTAAATTAGCACGCTCCTCTTTAAACACAGTCAAAAGAAACAAAATACATATGTAACATTGCTGCCTTGAACACGTGAGGGGAAAAAAAAAAAAAAAACTTCTGAAATGCGGAAAACATTTGTTCAAGTCTCCAAGGAAATTGAAGTCAAACCAAACAAGCATATAATATAGATGTACGCCTCATGGGCAAAGTTACCTCTAAGCCCATATGTTTTAACAAATTAAGAGGTAAATAATTTGCTGAAGGTACAGTTCAGCCACGTCAGAACACCTCTGGAAATGAGATATCTCTGTGTTTCAAGTAGTGTTTCTTATCAAAAGATGTATTTATCTACTTTTTAGAAAAAAACCCACACCTTGTTTTGTCTCAAGGAATACTTCTGTAAGTAACTATTAACCCTTCAGGGCCTCCACAAATGATGTGGTCATTTGAAGTCTAGCCTGCTTTGCTGCTTTTGTATCTGCAAGCAGCTGAGAGAGATTGACAAAATTCAGGTTTTCAATAGGGTAAAGCCACCGGGGACTTCCTTGGGAATGAAAAGAGACACAGAAAGGTTACTACATGTATCCTGGAGTCTGGTACATAATTCTACCATTAAAACTTTAATTTATGAAAAAAATGCTAGTGTGGTCCCCAAATGGTTAAATTCCACTCGAACTTTTCATTTTAGTTAGTCATGAATATATCTAACATACAGAGGCCATCAGCATCTCGCCACTAGAGACTATAAAGTCTACTTACATAGGGTTCCTGGGATTTTTCATGTTCTTATGGAAAATATCTCTGAAATCCCCGAGCTGAAAATTTTGATCTCATTTGTGGATGTGAGTGATGCTGAGAAAGGGTTGAAGAGTGAAGAGAACACTTTTCTCGCATAATTTCATTTGTCAGGAGAATCTTGCCGCTGACATTGGAAGAGTGATTTAATTGATTTTAATCATACACCTGAGATTGGGAAATTGAGCCCTCTGTCCTGAAAAATAATTCTAGGCTTCCATGAGAATGTCTAATTTGCAGCTAATAGTTTTTTTTCTTGAAGTTTTGTTATGAAGTTTAGAAAATACAGATCAAAGGCTCGCATGTAGAACTGCTTATTGCAGCCGGAGACGTCAGCAAATCGGGGCCGTTGTGTTTCGGTCTTTCAGCGGCATTAAAATGCCCATCTGCCTGGCACGTAACGAGGTGCCTCCATGATTTTGGACAGGCAGGAAAACAAAAGCTTTGACTAAAGCCTGCATTATGCCTTCAGAGAAGAGATACTTTCATATGCGGAGTACAGCCTGGAAGACTCGGAGAGCTGTGATACCTCACTACTGTTAATGTTTAATCCTTGAATTTAACCTGTCATTGAGTATAGTGTTTATAAATTGCTGATAGATGCCAAGGAGAGCCTGGTTGTGTGCCTCGGTATGCTGCGATGATTTATTCTAAATAACTAATTCCTTTTTTATCTCTCGGTTCAAAATAAACAACATTATTCAATTACAAATATTAATACCGAACACAAAAATGAAGCCAGATAACTTTTTGGATTATGAAGAACCAGTGTGTCTTATGGTTTGGGTTTTTTTCACAGTAAAATCTCCATGATCTTTATTACCTCTATCAGCTGTTATTCAGAGGGGATTACAGTCAGCTAGAAGTTTCCCTTTCCCCAGTGCTTGAACACTGAGGAAATACTTACATTGCTCCACGCAGCTCGTACTTGTTTGGGATGTAAAACTCAATAGTCACAATATTTTCTTTTCTGTAACAATCCTGAAGATTTGCATATTGGATTTATATTCAGAGAAATTTATATTCCAAAACTGTACTGACAATGCTGTTAAATAGCCATTCATATTTTCAGTGCTCCGTCTTGTACGGAAACTAGAAAAAAATGGCATTATCGATTCGATGGCCACCTCAAGGGGATGGCAACCTGCGGGAGTAACTGGCAGAAGAAGTTTTGACGGAGGGATGGGTTTCATTTAAAGCGGGTGCTGCTTCGGGGCTGAGCCAAGGCAAATGCCACTGTTCAGTTTGGCACTGAGGACTCAGAAGTCTTCCAACCTGGTTTAATCAGATGCTGGTTTTATATGATAGTTGTAACTTGAAATCTCATTTTTCTGCTGAGGAATCAAAACAGTTGGGGCAGGTTTGTACTGGGGCACCTGAAGGATTCAGACTTTTGTCTTCTGGATTTAGTGGTGTCTTGTCAAAACTCTAAAACCTTTGAGAATTTGCCATCTTTCTTGCTTTTTTGGCAGTGAAGACACTAACGAAGGAGACACCATAAGGAGCTGATAAGCATGTGATTAGTGTTATTTCTGTAGCAGCAAAAATATTTGTAGTGAAGGCCCTGCACAAACAGAAATATCAGCTCCTGTCGAGGCAGGGACAGTTTACCTTTTGGCACAAGAATGCCTTTTTTGCCCATATGAGTGAGGATTTGGGGTCCCCCCGTCAGCTGGGATGAATTCAGATGAATCCTGCTGATGGAAGCTTAGCAGAGGAGCTGCTGCTTGCCGGAGCTTCAGGCTCCTCTGTGGAGGGTTTCTTGCTTCTGCAAGTGCCAGAAAACAGGGAATAAGTGTCCGAAACAGCTGTTTGGTGGAGTGGAAATTTTCATACTGGGGCAAAAGCAAGCAAAAGAGAACCCAACATGCATGCACCTTGGCTTCGGCGCTACGGCTGGGCACAGCTCCATGACAATCAGCACAAGTGTGAAAATTTGCCCTGGCTGAAAATCCACTCTGGGTATCAGTTATGAAGAGAAACCACTCTAAAGGGGCTGTGCATCCAAGCGACCAGTCCAGCACACCAATTTCAGTATTCCATAGGATATAAGGCATTATTCTGCTACCCCGGTAAATTCAGTCTGCTGAAGCAGTCTGGGGGAGGCCAGAGAGATGAAGACCGGCCCAACGTCTGTCTCGTGAGTTATTTTAAGCATGTTCAGCACGTGAATGTTTGTAGTCGGGGAATATATTTAGCAAGCGGGCCCCAAATGCTTGTAGAATAATTAGTTAATGTTTGTAAAGCAGTTTGAAGGTGACCAGCGCTGTGTAAGTGTTAAGTGTTATTATTATATAAAATGGTATGGCTCATTGTACTCCTCTAGCTGTAGCAACCACAACAATCTTGATGATGCCTGTTAATTTTGCTGACTCTTTTATCATTACCCTCCATTGGTGATTAAGTGTCATTTGTCTTATAATTTTAATGTTATCTTTAACACACATAATAAAGTTTACATAATTATAGCCTATTAATATAATTTGCATGCATGTTACTGGCAAGGCGAAGAAAATGTTTCCTCACCCAGCATGTAATTTGGCTTATTTAACCATTTCCTTTTAATTTTCATCAATAGATCAGCGTGCCTTGTAAATGGAGATAACCTCAATAAATTCTCTTTTCAAGATTCTTATCTGTATTAAGTCTCTAAAGGTCTCGGTAGCAGGACTACGAAGTGCTGAAGGGGGAACGTTTCTGGCTGTCTGCTATGGGAAGTTTTAAAAATTCACACTTTCTTCAGACAAGCATGGGTCTTCCTAATGAAACCTGGGAACAAGGTGCTCTCATGAAAGCTTTGAAAGTGTGTATGCACGGTACTTCATAGCTGAGCTGTAACAAGACTTTAAATGAGTAAACACTGTTTAGATTGAACATGAAAAGAGTCAGCATGAAAAGACAGGTTCAAAATATTACATGATGCTTTGCAAAAGTGTAAATGTGCCTGCCTTTATTTTTTTTTTTTTTTCTCTTGGTAAATGGCAAGCGTTTACAACCCAACTAAAACAGTACCAAGAGAAATCCTGTGTTTGCTCTTTGGAAGATATTCAATAAATTATAGTGAGCTGCAAATGTCACTGGATTGGGAACTGTAAGAGCTTTACCTTTAAGTCTTTAAGTAAAGACTTGCAGCTGGTGCAGTGGCTAGGTAATCCCTAATGATAAGCTGCTTTTAATGTGGGGGTGAGGCAGTTTTCACACAGATATTACTGCATTAACCTTACTCTAGGTGCGGTGCAGGTGTGCACAATATTGTGCTTTGCAGCCTTCCCTACTTTATTCTTCCAGTGTATCTGAAGCCTGCTTTAACAGATCCTCTTACACCATGGTGAAAAGATTGCAGTTCAAGCCTATTATCAACAAAAACCTGCCAAAAGGGCTACATTGTCAGACTTTATGATGGTACTAACTATTCTGTTGTTCTCTGGAGACCAAACTTAGACCATTAAATTCACTTCATTTGTGATTTCAGTGACCTGGACTGCAGACATAGGTCTTTTGATGTAAAATGCTAGTACAAGAATCAATGGTACCATCTAGTTTCCCTTAAAGTATATCATAAAAGCGTAATGGTACTCTTCTAAACAAAAGGTGACACTACTCTTGTATAATACAATTATATGAGGATGATGTTTTCAGCAGAGTTTATTTGATATTATGATGTGCGAAGACTTTACACATTGAAATAAACTGCGTAGCTGAGTTCACTCCATTATTTTCAATAGACTGACTATATTGTCTGCACTGGAATATAGATAATTTTCATACAGTGGGGAGCTATTTTCATATCCTCTCCATGAAATAGATGAGATTATAAACAGGCTGGGATTACTCAAAAACCAACACAAGCCATGCCTACAGACCCATTTAAGACAAAGGCTGCCTCCGAAATGGGCTCCTTTGATAGGGAGGCTCCCAGGACTTGCTCCGTTTATTTGACAGATGACAACTATTTATAGTAAATGTGTAACATTTTTGAAAATTAAAAATTTACTAGTGGAATTTAAGAGTTATTTTCCACTCGAGGGACTAGCATTCCTGTCAAAAGACCTTTGTTATACAGGCACCATCTTCAGCGCTAAACCTATTTGTAAACAAACCCATTGCGATAGCTCATTGTCAAACAGTGAACAGGTTTACAATTAATGAAATTGCTGCAACAAAATAAATGGAGAGTTACTGCGGCTGCCGGTATGTTCGCATTGCTGCACAAGTGAGGAGATGCTGCTTGTACCACGCACTCGACACTGGAAGGTTTTTTGCAGCAAACCGGGGTGGAGAATAACCCCCCACCTTCCAAGGCAAAGGCAATGCAAACTGGGGTGTTTGCCATCGGTTTGCAATCAAACCAAAAAGCTCACCAACAACAAAGAGCAGGATTGTCCAATAAATCACAGATCAGGAGGTTCTCCCTCTCACCCCCACCCCTTTTTGGACCACTTTCCCATTTCAAATGTTGGAGAGAAGTTGCAGGGGGCAGGTCTGATGTGGAGCGGGGGTGATGTGGTGTCCGATCGTGTCCTTTGTGCTTTTTGCAGGAATTGGCAGACTTCAAAGGGTTACAGGGAGAGTTACTGCCAGCCCCAAGAGGACATCAAGAGGCGGCCCAGGAAAGACATTGCTCACAGGGCAAAGGAGGGATCCTTCCATTTCCCCAACAGGTTGCTTTTTCTCTTTCTGCACTTTTTCTCAAAGAATACTTAAGTCTTGTTGCTGGAATAAAAAGTTTCTTATGACACAAGTTAAGTTTTTTTTTTAGCCTTTCTAAGTCTAAATATCAAGACTTTTCCGTCCTTTTCCCCCTTGCAGAGCTTTGTCCGTCACCTCAAGAGCAGTAAGACATTACCGTGAGATGCTACAGGAGAAGTCAGGAGTGTTTGCTTACCAGTGCCATGCTATTAGTACAGGAACTTATTTCCATCTATTTTAGCTGCCTTATCTTTTAATCATTTTTTTTTTTTCATAAATACAAGGAAGTAATAGTTTTGTCGTCATTGCTGTCTGTCCGGATGCTGACCCCTGGATACGGAAGAAAAGCAAGACCAAGGGAACGGGTGTCCAGGAGCAGTGACCAACCTTTCAGGTGGGTTGCATAGAAAAAAAAGCAGAGATGAGATTAAAGCAAGAGCAACTTCAAACTAATTGTGCTACTTCGTTATACAGGGCCTTGTCTTCTGCTGGTGTCATCTTGCAGTGTGTTCAGAGCAAAGAGGGACTAGGGAAGCAAATCGGTCATTCCACAGGGTGCTAATGCTACAGCCAAAGTTGAGCAAGAGTAGCCTGTGTGTGGCCATTAGTGCAGGTTGCCTTATGAATGGTTTTAATTAGTTATATGAGGGAGAGCTGGGACCCCAAAGGGCAGGCTCTTCCCCCATTGGGTGTTTGCTGTTTCTTTTTTTAATGTCTACTCTTGATGAACTAAAGACAAATGTTCTTAATTAAGCAGAGGCAGAAGCAGATATTCCATGGATATCAGGAGTTTCCTCAAACATGATGTTTGAAGGACATCGGGTTGAAAAAGGCAATTTCTCATGTCATCCAGTGTTCAATACTATACACATATACCTTTTTTCTTTTAACTTATATTTATCCATAGGCCTAAGTCTGTGATCCTTATAATCAAAAATAATCTGAAAGCTATTTTAAAAAAATAACAAAATAAATAAAGTAAGAGTGGTTCCAGCATCTCATTTTTTCATGGTCACCCAATGGGAGAAAGGAGTAGGGAATTTTTCATCACAAAAGGTAAGTATTTTCAAATGGAGAGTATAAACAAAACCTAAAAATCCCAACATATGAACCTGTGTCTCATGTCTCTTTCCATTTGATTCTTCTTTATAATTAATACAAAGGCAGTATAGAACCCAATACAGCTTTGGCTAAACCTTTCTTCTTGTCTCAGAAGTAGTAAAATATAGGAACAAATAAGTAAGGACTTATATATGTATGTATATATACACTGGACTTTTTCATTTTCTTCGTTTCAAACACCAATTTATTTCATGAAAGAGAAAGATTTTCTCCAAATAGTCTGACAAGGAAGCAAAAATTTTAAGAAATTTCATCCGTTTGCCAGATTTACTTTCCAAATGCCATTAGTTGCAGCGGTAGGGGGGCTGGAGAGCACTCCGAACGTGCAGCAGCGCGTGGCTCGGTGCCTCGCTCCCGCCTTCATCCCCGGAGCAGTCAGCTCCAGGCTCCATCCCTCTCCCCTTCAGCAGACCTGGGGGGAGGCAGAACCCCCTGCACGGGGGTGACCGTGATCTCCACGCCAGGCTACCTGTTGAGACTGCAAAATCGGGTGACACGAGCTGAGCCTCCGAACGAAAATCCCTCTGAATTGCTCTCAGTTTGAACACCCGTGTTCGCTCTTTTGGGAAAGTTTATGCTTTAGGCAGAGCTTTTCTACAAGCTTTTACACCATACGTGTATACATTATACCTCCAAATTGCCTCCAAGCTGACAGTCTTTCGGGTGCATTAACTACTTTACTACCAAAGGGGCAGCCAGATTAATATATATTTTTTAACTGCTGAAGCAAAATATTTCAGAACGGTCTTTTCTGCAAATCTTTGACTTAGCGCTCAAATCTGAAAACAAGCCCATCAGCAACAGCTCGAGTCCATCAAAACACCTTAGTGCCTTGATTGATAAATACGGCATGTTTACACTGTGACTACTGCATGCTATTTTCTGTCAGTGCTAATTTATCTGAAAGTCTTAACCTGCATGCTATAAATTCAGCAGCATTTTATAATGAGGGCTGTTGAAATAAATCAGTCCCTGAAAATAATATTCAAAGAAGTCGGTAAAGTCTTTCGTCGCCCGGATTCCAGCGAAGGAATAGCTGTGACACCCAGACAGACAGACACATTAACCTCTTAGAAATCCAGAGAATCTAAGCCTTTTAAGTGTTGCCGCATGCAATTCTTCCATAAAAAGAGGCATATAGCATTAAAGCTCTCTATCACAAGTGGCTTTAATATTGAAAGCCTCCACCGTAGACAGACGGAGAAAGGTGGAGTGGGGGGAAGAAGGAGGAGAACAGACATCTATCCTGTATGTATTTATATTATTAGGCTCAGATTATTATTATTTTTACTGCAGGCTTCCCTTCTGTTTGCAAGTGAATCAGTTTTTGTCTCCGGCTTTTCTCAGGGCACACGCGCGCGGACCTCGGCGGTACATAGGGCTCTATTAAGCCGCCGTTCAATAGTTTGGTGATATTCAGACAATATTGAAACATTCCCAAATGAACTTTGCAGGGAGACATTTTCATTCGCTGCCTCCCTCCTCATGCATATTAACAAATGGTATGCAAGGCCTCATTTAATTCACTGATTTTACATTCGGATCACTTTCTCTTTTACAGCTATTTTTACCGGGCTTCATTAATCTTTGTTGAATACAATGGCATACATCTTTAATGCGGCCGCTGTCAAGTCATATTTCAGTAAGAGCTGCAAACTGAATGACAGCAAGCAATATTAATAAATTTAACATAGACTATATCAATTTTTAACAGAATGAATGTGGAAAGCTAAATGTATTATTTTTCGTTTAAATCATAGGGTTTATCACCGGTTAAGTAGCAGCGATTTCGGGAAACTTGTGACGTGCCGTACAAATAGATTTACATCTCATTAATAAGTAAATTAGGCAAATGCCTTTCAAGTTCAGACAAGTACATAAGTGTAATCTCCATATTAAAGGAGTAGTCTTTGATAAACCACTGAGGAATTGCAGCAGCCAACTATGTGACATGTTGCCAGTGCCTGAACTCTTCCACATTCCCACCTTTAATTACACTGGTTCATTACTAAAGAGATAAGTGTCTCTCCAGTTAAGATTCTATAAATGAGCAGCATGCGGGATCCTCCCAAATCATTTTTGCAGAAACCATGAAAAGGTGGTAACAGTTATGAAAAAACGAATTATCACCTGCTCTCTTTCTTCCTTCCCTGTAATAACATTAAAATATTAAGATGAATTCCTTTTAAATCTCGGGAAGAAATTGTCCATTAAGAGATGCTTTTTTGTTTAAGAAAGAAAGAAACGTTAAAAAAAGAAAAGAAAAAGAAAAAAAGAAAAGAGAAAACTCTTCTGAATTTTTTTTTTAATTTCCCTTCATAAATCCCAACAGAGATAATTTGCTGTAAAATTTAAACCCAGTGAGAACTTGTCTGTCTGTGTTAAATAAAAAAGTTACGGTTGGTAGGAGACATGTTTTTGCAGTAGCTTTAGCGATTATAGGAAATTACATGCAAAGCCAGAGTTCTGATCCTAAGTTAATTTATAATTGGAAAAAACTTATTAATTAGCTATGTCATTCTAATTAAGAATTAGAGGAGTGTGCATTAGAAAGTCAGTCAATATCCAGCTGACAGAATTAAAAAAACCCACAGAAGTCTGCGAGCTCCATAGCTCTGTCCACCGTCTCCCCTGTCATCTTTTTAAGGAATTTTCTGATGCCTAACAGAAATTAGCCCGTTAAATACAGATATCAAAGGAAACAAATTGGGAATTTTGTCGTGCTGGAAAGGAACCCCCTAAACTGAACTGGCGGAGGTGCTTTCCAGGGCACCTTTTGCACCTTTTTCAGGGCAATCCTGAAATGCAGCTGGTGTCCGGAGGCCCGTCCTCGTGCAGCCAGGAGAACGCGGTGTGTACATCCGTGCAGTGGTACCCATCAGCGCACACTTTCCAATACCCAGACAATCAATCTGCCTCCAAAAAATAATAAAATATTCGTGAATAAAGACAAAGGAGCTAACTCTGAGGCCCTGTCGTGTTCGCATGGGGAAGGACTACAAATTTTGCCAATGCAGTTATGTATAAACAGTGTGCGGGGACATGTACGTTCGCCTACATATATATATTTATTTCCCATACCGCCAGCCTCAGTCCTCTCGGTACCTTCCCCCTTTACGCCCTTTTCCTGAGATGATTATAATTCATTTTTTAAGAAACACCCCATGTGTAAATATTTTTTGTAAATGTTTTTGTCTCTCCAGTGTGCTAGAATTTTAAAGAGCGCTTTAATATGAAATTAGAAAGTTTGGACCTTTTTGTAATTAAAATTACTATGCATGTTACTGATACAAGGTTCATATGTTTAAAATATACTTTTATTCAGACAAATATCGAAAGAGAGGCAGCTGCAAACAGACTCTACCAGATGTGAAACACAGCCTGGATGAAAATGAAACCAGTTCTTTGCATTAAGAATTGTCAAGGCTGGAAATACAAAAGGAGAAGTAAAACTATAAAAGCTAATGTCTCAGATAATTGCACCCTCCAAAAAAATAAAAATAAAATAAAATAAAATGATTAAAATAATCTGACCTAAGCCTTTCACATTTGTATGGACCATTTTCTATCTTGTGCTTTTGCTTTCAATTAGAGTAGGGGAAAAAAAAGCTGGAGTGCTCAGTGATGGGATTCACTTTACTTATTTGAATACCAAAAGATGACCCACTCCTAATGATATAAAAAATCTTTTGCATTAGCAAATTTCTATTCTGTATTTGTTTTGCTAGCACAACACAATATTCACTTAATATGCTACTAGTATCTTATCAAGTTAATGATCTGTTGTATGTATAGAGTAAGCTTGTTACTCATTTTAAATTAGATATAAAAGCACCACTGTATGGAAATTTGAATACTTGGGATTTTTATGAAATTATAGGACTTTCATGCTTTAACAGTCTATAGACAGCCTTAGTAAAATCGCAATAGTTAGCTTTGTTAATGTGACATTACAGATACAGATTCCACTTAGCCTGATTTAATGGATCTCAAAATCAAATTGTTGTATAGAGCTCCTCTCCATTTTCAGGTCCTCTAGCTCAAAATTTAAAGATTATATGAAATGTATCCAAGGAGGTGGATTTCGAAATAACTAATGTAGGGTACCCCTGCTTTGAATGAGCCGGCTCTTGCAGACTTCACTGGGTGTCCAAGTAGACTAATGCCAACCGCTCACGACATTCGCTCCAAAGGCATGTATTTGCATATTTTCAGAAAAAAATATTTCACCGGCAAGTGTTTAAGCTTATGGAAAAAGGTAAATATGAGTACGGTTAAATCCTACAGTCATTTAACATCCTTTAGCAGGCCTATGCCGGATACTGGTCCTTGCTGCAGATCTGAGAGCCTCCTACATATGCATGCCACACACCGCACCTAATTAATGGTAGTCTAGAGCCTAAAGACGTAGTATTTCTTATCAGTTTAGAAATAGCAGACAGATGCAGGAAATACGGTGTCACGCTTCTCAGAAGAATTCTCCTTTGTGCAATTTGTTCACTTTATCCTGGTCAAAAAGGAGCTCAGTATATTCAACTTAGGGAAGCACTTGCGCTTTGCACGCTCGGAGCACGGCTGTGCCCACCGAGTGTAAGTCAGCGAGAGGCACCCACCCGCTCCACCTTGCCCGGCACTGCTGCCCCACCGAGAACATCAGCTTCATCAATTGGCAGGAGCTTCGCAAGTGACATCTGGGCCCCAGTAGAATAGGATTAAGGCATCCCTCTGGTGTCCCCAGGACCTCACATGGTCCCAGAAAGGTCAGACCCTTGAAGCTTTGCTGGCACTTTTGAAAGAACGAGGCAAAGTGGGCTTGGGTCCAACCAAAAGCAGCAGCATTTCACCAGCATGGCTTCTGTGCATTTCTCCGGACTGTTTAATTAGAAAATCAGTATCGTTAGATCCAAAATCCAGTCCAAATCAATATTGGCTTAATCTGTCCTGTCTAAGCATATTCTTGATTCAGCCACCTACGTGCTGTTTGGCTGTGGCTCCAGCGTAACCCAAACTCAGCTGATTTTCCTCTCAAATCTCCTTTGTTGACATGATCCCATGTGCCCAGGAAGGAGTCTCCCTCACAGCACAACCACCACCATCGTAGGGCAAGACTTTAAGCCCGTTTGCTTACTCTAGCTGAGATATTTGGGGTTGACTTCATGAGGTGTTGCAAATCTCTCCTGCATGCCAGGCATGCTGGCAGCAGGGATGGTTGGGAAAATGTCAAGACAGCGATGTGTGATGACATGAGCTCCGGGAGGATGGTTTCCACCTCCTTTTGGAGCACTCCAGAGGGCCATTTCTCAGGCTGGAGTGCCACACATGATAGATGTGCAGTGGTAGTGGCATGTTTCAGGTCTCCCCACTCTCTGTTTTCATGTGTGGGTAAAGGGAAGCCACTGCCTGGCATCACCCACTGGGGACATGAGAGAGGATGCTGGTCTGGGCAGAAGGAGAGCTCTGTGAACAATCGTGTTTGCAGTCATCTCAGGGAAAAAAGATCCCCCTCATCCTCTCTTTCATCATTTACAGATGCTTTATGCACAGTTTCAAAAGACTGGCTAGGGATTACTCCATCTTCTCTTCAGCCAGGCTGAAGTTTAGATGTGCGGCTATTTGAGGGAGGAAAAAATGGAGAAAACACTAGAGTTATTTTGTGAATGACTACCCAAGAACTGGTGTAAGTTTATGTGTTTGTTGAAGAAGTTTTCTTCTTAAAACGTCACCGTAAAGAGAGGTACAAGGGGTGCTGCAGGTGCCGACCACCCCACTTTACCTCCTGGTCCTGCAGCATGGACATGTTTGTATCGTCCCTCAACGATCGCTGGAAACGGGACTCAGCGGCACCAATTAATTACACCCTTTCATTACACAGATGAATTAGACTGTCCCCAATCAATAGCGTTAATGAAATGTCATTTACTCAAAAGCCACCCCTTAAGCAAAGCACGTCAGCGATGCTGGGCCAGGCTCTTGCCGTTGGGGTATGTCGAGGCAATGAACTCGCCGTGTGCCACTGTGGCTCCGTGCTGGAACCACGGCTTGGCTGGTGCCATGGTGGGGACAGGCAGAGCATCACCAGGTGAGCAGAGCATTGCCAGACGGACAGAGCATGGCCGGACAGACAGAGCATCACCGGACAGGCAGAGCATCTCCAGATGGGCAGAGCATCACCGGACAGGCAGAGCATCGCCGCACCACCGCCGCCGTGATGCTGCAAAAGAGCAAACTTTGGCTGTGCTCCCTTTTCAAAATGCAACTATGTAAAGGTCACAGAGGAGGAGATGAAACTAGGAGTTGTAATAAGGAAGGAGAAATAAAAAATAATGACAGAAATAAATTGTCATAAGAGGGGATACAGTTATGATTTATTGTGATATTCTACAAATTTGGAGGTGATTAAAAGCCACCTAAAATTCACATTAACAAGTCACATAAAAATGGAATTAAACTAGTGGGCATAATGTGGCAGGGTATAAAGAAAAATCATGACAGAAATAAATTGACAGAAGAATGATACTATTCAAGTTTTACTCTGTCGCGTCACACTGACAGGAGACTAGTATTTTAATTTCAGAGTTGTGGTTGAGTTTTTGGAGTTCATTAAAGGCCCACATTAAGAATCTCATAAAAGTGAGAAGAAATTAGTGACCATAATGTGGCAGAGGAAATAAAGAAACAATAATGACAGAAATAAATTGACAGAAGAATGATACACTTAATGTTTCACTCTGACACCCTCTATTAATAGGCCGCTGCAAGCTGGAGCAAATGTCATTCATATTTTAGCCAAAGTATACCACTAATTAGGCCGGCTTTCTGCACTGGAATTAAATTTGAGATCCCTCACCTTTAGAGTGGGATCATTTGAATTCGAAAGAAAAGAGCTGGTGACAGAAAAAAAAACTTTCTGCTCGGGCTCTTCTAATGAGATAAAATTCCCCCTTCTCCCCATTTCCTAGCTATAATTGCTGATTATGTTGTTACACAGGAGCGGCTCTCCGCTCTCTCCTCCCCATCATTATGATTTAGTCTGGCATATCGGGGTGCTTCAAACACGGACTGAAGTGGTTTGAGTCTAATTTAGCACTCATTTAGGCCGCAGGTACCGACGAAGGTAAACACCGCATTGTTATAATTAATTACCCCTTAGGCCTAGCCAGGCCAGCTCTGTTTCAGCTGACCCTTATAATAATAAGGCTTAGGGGCATATTGTATTTCTTTTGACAGATTAATTAGAAATTCAGCCGTGGAGGTACAAAGCAACTCTGTCATGAATATTTAAATGGACTGACACAAAAAATCATGAAAGGGCTGCTGAACTACATGACAGACAGGGGATATTAGCCAAGTGATTCTAATCAATAATCTCTTGATCTCTTACATATTAATACACTGCCTGCTGTTATTAAGCTCCATAATAAGGAAGGGGAGAGAAAGTTAGTGTAGCTCTGCTGTAGGGCTCGCCGGGCCCCCAGTGTATACACTAACTGACGGAGAAAATGCACAGAGGAGCCGAGCCTCAGCCTCTTCAATCTCATCCAATCTTAAGGAATGGCAGCTCTGAGCATCGCCGGCCGGATAATTATTGGCCCTGACAAGGTGAAGGCGTTTGCAGGCAAATGAGATGGGAAGTAGGATAAGTCCCCAGACCACCCAGCGCAGGGCACGCTCAAAACCAACCGCGCGCTACCGTTCGGGCTTGTATTTGCTTTAGCAGGGGAAATATGGGAATCACAGCGCTTTTGAGTCGTGTTGAAGGGTCAGTGACAGTCGAACACCGGGAGCTTGCTGTTACTGTTGTTAATGTTAACTTTAACACCAAGTCAACTGGATTTACCCCCGGTCCCTTTGCTCATCTCCTATAACATCAAGGCCACCGAGTGAATTAAGCAGTGTAGTAGAGCTGAATATCATCTAAATTCATTACAGCCGGTTCCTCCTGTAAATGGGGGAGGAAGCTACGCGCGTTGCTCTGGAATCGTGCCGCTGCCACATCACCAAAGACTCTCTTTGTGCTGCACAGGCTCGGGGTTGGTTAGAGAGTTAGCCGCAGCAACGCGCCGGCGCCGGATAAAGGGGGTTAGTGTAATGAGAACTGTAAGTATTCGCAGAGCTAATATGTGCTGTTATCTCCGAAAAATGATCCCTACAATGTGCTCGTGTGGTGCGAGAGAAAGGGCTCAGCTGGAGAGGGAACTGGACCAGCTCCAGTATCTGGCTAAACAACTTAAAAAAAAATAAAAATAAAAAAAAAAAAGAAAAGATGAAATGACAGGAGCGGGGAGTGACTATTAACATATTTAAATCACATGCACACAATGTTCAGATGGGATTACAGGGACCGTGTCAGCTTTTAGAAAAATGATTCGACAGCCAAAATATTAGGTATACTTTTCTAATTTTCTTCGTTGTTCCGATTAAAGGTGAGTCCCGGGGTAGGTGCTGACCAACGGCCCCCTGTGGGCGCAGAAGCCTGGCTGGGGCCGGGAGGAGACAATTTGGATTTCAGAGCTGGATTTGCCTCATCGCAGGAAACCCCACAAAGGTTGCAGGACTCGCAGTGAATTTGCCTAACTTCCATGGGATGGCTGAGCAGAGGAGAGGGTTGGAGTACGTCTCTCTGTATACAGGACATATTTGATGCCGCCCAGCTCCCATGACCTGAGTGTCCCACTTCTAACAAGTCCAGACTGGAACTGATAGTGCTATCACAAGCCTCTTAGCCCCTAATAACTCATCCCGTACTTCTACCCTTATTTTGCTCTGATTAGGTGTCTCTGAGCTATTTACAAGAAAAAGAAAAAAAACAGATTGAAGTGAAAAGCCAGTGGGAGCAGCTTAATGAGCAACCCCAAAAGATCTATGACCCCAGTGCCACCAGAAGAAGACTTTGGCAAGCTGTGAGACCACTCCTGATCTTGTGGGACCCCTCTTTGAATTGGGGGCAGCCCCGGGAGGGTGTCCTGGATCTCACCGCTGCTTGCCTCTCCTGCAGGTGCTGCAAAAGGGACTGGAAATATTTGCACGAGGATAGGGTTCAGGTTAGGGGTAGAAGGGAATCATGCCCAGCTGCCTAGCATGCTGTGACAGGATGTTATTTCATGTTGTGATTGCACATTGAACGGTTTCCTAAACTCTGTTTCAAAAAATCATACGTCCATGGGCCCAGTGCCATCATAGTGTCAGTAAAAAAGCCCTGTCCCATTTACAGGCCTCATCTGGTGAAGGTTTTGCCGCTTTGAGTGAGCTCAGTAAATGCTTCGGGTTTTGCAGGAGCACTGAATTAAAAATACGTAAATCTTAAAAGTGCATTTGTGCTTAAAAAAAACCCTACCCTGAATTTATCAACACTTATATTTGCAGGTCACACTTTACTTGCACTTATAAGTTTAAGTCTAACCCTTCTCATTACTTCAATGCCGCTTTTAAACCTCTAATGCATATTTAAGTGGTAGTATTAAAAAACAGTGTGTCAACTGCCATTGATGTGCGATGTAGGGCACTGACCCCTTGAACGCATTATCATGTCATTGGACCCATTAAATGTAGCCATTTCTGTTGCTCTTAATTGGGTTGTGCAGCGTGTAGCAGTTGCAAGTGGTTACAGTTTATGCCATGAATTATAATAACAATAATATTGGTTAGTGCGGCAGAGATCTATACGGATACTAAATGCATGTGCTCAGTGATTGCTGGGAGTATCACCACGTCTATTCCACTTGTCATCCCTCCCCTTTAAAAGTAATAGAGGTTTAATTTACGAGATCAAAATCGGTTTGTGGTCACTACTCCGCCTATGCCTCTTAATTAAATGGAGCATCTTCTTCCAAAACAGTGTTACTGGGCTGGTTCTGCTCATGAAATAACGTGCTGTTCCCTATGAATCAATTTTTTTAAGTATCTGGCCCTGAAAAAGAAATCCAATACATCCTATCTGCTTTTGGTAGGAAACTGCAACTTCTCTTTCCTTTTTTTTTTTTTCCCCCCCTTTAAAAAATTGGATGTCAGAATTCATTTGGACTAAGGCCAGGGTATTTCATGGCAAGTTTCAGCAGCTGAAAATATTTGCATCTGATTTATAAAGTTTTGCAAATTGATGTAAATGTGAGACAGAGCCTAACGACGGTGGCACTGCCTGCCATGCTGTTACAATTAGAGGTTGGCCCACACCAAGACCCTGGCATGGAAGTGGCCTGAACTTTGGATCTCGAGTTGTGTTTCCAGGGGCCAAATCAAAGCTCCAGGCCCTAACACTCCTGAAATGCAGAGATTTCTGGAGCTGGGTCAAAATTTTATAGGCAGGACCCATTTCCAATAATTAGTACTGTTGTCTTTAGATATCAATGGAAGTCATGACGTTTTATCATTTGCAGCTGGACGTGCATGACTACCCTTCTTGCTGGTCTGGTGCTCCCAAAGAACAGATAATTAAGAACAAGGAAAACAGACTCCAAGCAAATGCCAAATTAAATGTCCAAATGCAAAATGTGTAGTAATTGTAACGGTAACAGTGGTGATGACAGCAACAATCATTTCTAGCCTAGCAGTTTTGTTTGTAAAAATGTTAGTAAAAGGTGTAGAGCTGGAAACAAATAACTTTACCTCAGCCCCTTTATTGCAAAAACATAATAAAGTGCAAGCCAAGAAGTAAATTCATTGCAAGTCATATTAAAGGTTTTGGACCAAAGTGAAGCTGTTACAAACTACATCTGTAAAAATTGTGTAATTATTATGGGTGGGTAAAATCTGGCAAGAATTATTTTCTTAAGTAAAGCATAAAAGAGAACAGATGTGCTGTAACTGACACATTTATTTTTTGCCAGTTTCACTAATTCTGTACAAAAAGTTGATCTCATTTATCATATTATTCAATGGATTTCAAATTAGCGAGGCAATGGTGACTTTTTTTCATTGTCCCAATTTTAATGCCTGAGAAAAAAAGGGGGGTGGGGAAGGTTGTCTCACAGAAAGAAAATTAATTTGTTTTATTGGGCACTGAAAACCCAAGTCTTTTGTCAAACAGAGAAGAAAACATATATTTGGAGGGAGAGCTAGGTCACTAGTTAAATGTCAAGGTCTGCTAAAATCAAAAGGTAGGAGGGGTGGGTGACAATGAAATCTAAGTAGAAAACCATAAATGTAAAGAAACACCACTATTTCTGGGCTGGGGTGGAATGAGAAAAATGGCCAAAGACAAAGATAGCAGCCTGGGTCTGGAAGTAATTACGGCCAAGTGAAGACAACTGAATTCCATATTACTTTGGTGGATGTCTGTAAAGGCAGTTTGGGGAGGTATTTTGGTAAGGTTTACTTTTTGGAGCTTAGCAACATAAATTTGTTGTCACCGAACTATTAAATAAAATAGACACATGTTGGCAAAGAGTGCACAGCCGAGGGATGGAACTGATTAAGGGACAGCCTATGAAATAATAGCTTAAATGGGCCCACTGCAGGATTTTAATATCCCATGACAACACTCAATTGTCAAATTCTGCTGGAGTGTCCAGGATGCTACTAAAATTAAGCCAGAAATTCCTAGATTTATTCTATTTTTTTTACAGCTAAGAACAGGAAATGCCAGTAAGCTGTGAGAATCTGAGCAAGAAACAAGAAACTGGGAAGAAAAGAGGATGGTCTAAAATTTTATGAGATTTCTGCCATTAAATCTATAACAAATGTCTTTCACCTACACACGATAAAGAGGCAATGTGGGATTTTAATTGGACTTTTGGCTTTTCTTCATTTGATTTAAACCTAGGTAGAATTTCAAACAATAACACTGGAACACCTGGTTAACACGTTAGATGATATGTATAGTTGTAAATTGTGGTTTTAATAGGTGCTCACTGGGGGATTGCAAAGGGTCCCATTGTTCGGCTTGGCAGATATTAAAAAAAGTTCATGAACTACTGGGATTTAAAACCCACTCACATGATTTTAATATTACTCCAGTAATGTAATTTGATAATTTGACCAAACTTGTGGCCAATTTGTGGAAAGAGAATCTAATGGTCACGTTATGTGATTAAAGTGCCCTGATACAGGACTAAGCATAACGCCCGTTTTAATTTATTGCAACAGGCCAAGCTGGAGAACAGCAACGGTTACTGAAATCTGATAATCATCATATTACATGGGCATAATCAAAGAAATGCATGGAGGAAGTCTGCTTCCAAGAACAAACAGAGCCCACAAATACTCTGCGCATTTCTCCAATGCAAGAACAACCTGTGGTAAACCTTTTCGGCAAGTAAGCTTCCTCTTCCTTTCCAGTCCAAGAACGAGGACTCATCAGGCTTAAAAGAGACCGGTCACTTGAAATTATTATTTTTTTTAAAGCTTTTAAGAAACTTGGGCCTATTTCTGCCATCTGAGTTTGCATTCTGACTTTAGGCCTCCTGCATAGTCAAGAGAGAGAAGAGTACTGCCAAGCTGGAAGGGTCATTAATGGAGCTAGTTTGGATCAGTCCCACTTACTGCACCGTGTTTCAAATCACAGAGAGGTCCTGGAGAGCGTGAGCTTAACACAACTCAACCTGCACGAGCCCCTGGGACCCGACTGGCTGCCTGATCCTATAGATCTACCCTCCCCAAAAGGCTGATGAGATCAGGGTGGCGTCCAACGTAGGATGTCATCCTCTCATTGAAAGGACAACGAGATGGGTAAAGAACGATGTGGGTGATGGGGCTGAGTACAGTGGTTGGTGGTGGTCTTGTTCCTCCTGGCCAGGACCAAGTGTGGGGTTGTGGCACCCATCCTGGGACACTTCTGTGGGGCGTCCTTACCCATGGCTGGGGGTAGTGCTGGAGCGTGCTTACCACGGGTCCCCCAGTGACACCCAGCTGGTGGACGTGTCCATATGCTCCAGGACTGGGCTGTCCCCAGAGGTCTGCAGGATGAGGTTAAGGGCACCAGCTGAAACTCAGCCCAGTGCCCAGGGAGGGGGAGCGCTGGCAGTGACAGCGGAGGGCGTGCTCTATCAGCAGTGCAGCCCCAAAGCGGGCAATGTGGGGATGGGTCCTCAGCACCAGCTGGCTTCCCCTAAGACCTCATCCTGCTACCCCTGCCCTGCTGGCCCCAAGCCTCTCACGCTCTAGAGCACTTCAGCCCTCGAACTTGCGTCTGCTCCCAGTTTAAAGAACAAAGTTAGCAAACTGAATTCAGACTCTGAATATCTCCCCCTCCCTTTCAGAGCTGATGCTGAAGACACCTCGGCGATACAGTTTTAAAATTTCAGAGCTCGTTTTTTTTCCTGCAGTATTTTGTCCTTCCATGCACAGCAGCAAAGTTTCCCTCTGCTTTTCACTTGGCTGACTGTCAGCCCAGGTGCTTCCAGCTGCAGCTCCCTGCCCCATTCCCTTTGTTCGATCTCTGCTTTCATTTTACCAGATATTTGTCCTCAGTTTCTGTCCACCTTTTTGGAGTTTGTTGAGCAAGTTAGAATAAATACCGCAACCCAAAAACTTTTCCCACGTCTCCTTTGCTCTTTGCACTCCTGCTGTAATTGTACACCTTGCTTTCCTCCTCCACTTTTCCACTTAGAAATCTTTCACAGATAACAAGACCTCCCCTAGGCCCTGATTCAGCAGAGCACTTAAGCATGTGCTTAACTTTAAATACCTTTGTAAAAGCTTTTGCTGAATCAGGATCTTAGCGTTTCTCCTCATCTAACTGCTGTTCTCCCATGGTTATTTCAGTATTTGCTTACAGGAAAATCTGAGCACCAAGTTCATGGATGATGTCAGCAGGTTTTTTGCCCCATCCAGCTGAAGTATTTAGATGCACTCAGCATAAGAGCGAGGCAAACGGGATGCAGCAGGTAATCCGATGCCCATCAGGCTCTGTACTGTGGATGTGATCTGTAAAAAAGTTTTGAATGCTGCTACTATCGGGTCAGTTCCACCTATGACTTGTAGTGGTAAGGATGACAAACCTCCTAAGCATCTAAAAATGTGTAGTGTTTCGTCTCAAGTTTCCACTAAGAAATTTATATCCAAATACATGCCATATTCAACCACTTGACTTTTACAACTTTAGTCCAAATAGTTGAGAGATTGCTATGAAGTCATATATATTTTTTCCCTAATAACTGCTAAGTACTGTTGTTTTTAAAAAAGAGTTTATTGTCCTTAATAAACTGTTGATACAGAAATGTTTAATTCCCTTTGCCAGGAGGCAGCGGGGTGATGAGTCTGTAATTAATTTTGAAAGATATCATGGACCAGTACAAATATAACTGCAATTATTTATTTGAATGAGTACAAGCTGTAGTCCATACCAATCATGCCAACCACTTCATTTTGAATATTTATTAACACTTTGCTTATATATGTCACCTTTTATTTTCACACTGCAACTATATAAAAAGTTTTTGAGCTGCAAGGTGAGTTGCAGTCATAGGGAGATTTACAGAGTCTTCCCCCCTCCTTTTCATGAGCTTGAGGAGGTCTGGTCCTGGGAGAAGGGCTTCCTGGGGCTTTTCCTGATGGCTGGTGGTGTGTTTGGAAGCCAAACTTGCAAGAAAAATGATGCAACGAAATGCAGATGGAAAGGCATGACACTGCACCAGGTTAACCTCACACGATCATTACCAACTGCGCCACGTGATGTAAAAGGGCCATAAAATTTAAAGCAGGAGAGAACAGGACCATTCCTTCCTACTTCACCATGCAAGGATTTACATAGTTTCCCACTCTCCATGTAACACCCTTCCTTCCTCCGTGCTGAAGGACTGGAGGGCTCAGAGGCAACAGAGACTAGGGAAGCCTTGGCCATAGCGTTTGGTGTCTGGGGGCAGAGCTGGTAGAGGGGGGAGCTCATGTGTAGGTCTCTGTGAACACACCTCAGCAAACTGGAACGTACAGGGCAAACACAAAGGACCCAAATGATGTTGGATGGATTTTTCTTTATTTCCCTCCAAGAAACATTTTGTACACGTTCAAGTTAAGTAAGACAAGTAAGACCAACCATTCCCCCCGCCCCCGCAGTATCGTGATGAATTGTAAATTATTTTTTTAAGTTTTTTCTTCTTTTCCTGGCTTAGATGGGAGAGGAAGTTAATGTTTTCTAAAGGGCCATGTCATACAAAAAAGAGAACAAACACCCTCTTATAGGATCTAGTACCTGTCTGGGTTGAATATACATTTTGGGGTAAACTGTAAAAACATATTAAAATCTCTCTGCAAGTCCCACTTTTGCTTTGATGTGTAATGCGAACTGCTCAACCGATGATCGCGAGGCTGTGGGTATTTGGGGTTCATTAAACCGCTGTTATCAAAATATGGTGTAACTTTACCTCAATAACGTTACATCTCTCTCTTTCTCACCAGTCTAAAGCTTTTTAGGGACTAGAAATTATTTTCTTTATTTTGGAAAATCACTTAACACATTCAAGATTTAATTAGAAGTAAATAATAATTATTAGAAGAAAGCAATCTCTTCCAAATGCTAGGGAAGTTTGGGATTAGGTTGAAATGTACCTTTTAACACCACAGGCCATTCTCTAGTGCTAAGCTTTGAACTGAAATTTAGAAAAATAAACAAATTCCTCCCTATATGCTGAAGACTCAACACTGACCTAATGACTCTCTTGCAAGGTAAGGTCATCCCAATAGATTCATACGAATTAGTCTGTGTTTATATGTACGTGAGGAGATCTGTGTGTTGGGCAGCAGGCTGGAATAGATGCAAAATTGTCCCCAGTAGCTTGGGGAAGTTACTGAGAAAAGGCTTGTTCAAAGATCTCATGTACTGGAAACAAGAGTGGAAGGATCGAAATGATTCATTTTAATGAAATACGCTATCACTTTCAGTTTATACTAAAACAGCATGGAGAAAAATCTGATCTTCTAAGAGATCCAAGCCAAAGCAAGTCAAATTAATCTCAAGCAGATCCAATATAACGTGGTGCGTATTATTGAACGCTGGAGTCCTGATGGCCTGCGCGAACCCCCTGGAGAATGCCAGCAGTCGCACAAATGTCCATTTTTCCAGGTTCGCCATTGCCAATGCGCACACGCTGAGCACACAGTGCCAGCGCTGGAAGACGGCAGGGTCTCTGAAGGCCCAGCCTGAAATCTGTAGCAAACCCCATGTGTCTTTCATTCATTTCAATAGGAAACGTCGTGGGACTCGTGAGATTCCATTCATTTTTTTCAAGCAGTTGTACTAAACGTGTCTGATTAAACACCGCACGCAGCACGATGAGTGCTCTGGAAAGAAAGTTTCCTCTTCACAGCACACCACACAATTTAATAATACTCAGGCAGTGTTTAGAGAAGAGGCTTAATTGGGATATTCCTTATCGTGGGTAATATTGGGTTATATTTTACGACTTGCGAAAAAGGACATGCTGTAAAGTCATGTAAACTTTGCGTGTTTAGTTCCTGTACACCAGTAAATAGCAGCTGAACCGGTACTATTAGATGTTCAATTTAAACACATACCCAGATACCTCTCCTCCTCTAAATCAACAGTTTCCCTCCAGAGTGATGTCAATAGACTGCTGCACATGGTACTTTCTTTTTTTTAATAATATCTTCATTTTAATGTGGATATTGCCTTTTCACCTGGGAGCAGGGCTCTATTGAAATTCTAATGGGAGAGCGTATTCTTTAACATGAGAATACCGAGGGCCCGCGTAGACGCGGAGCAGAATGAGAGATGGAGCATTAACTGATTTTTCTCCCTCCAGAAGAGGGGCCTATGTGGGTCAGGCTTGCCGGGTTTTTCCCTTCCTATTTGTCTTCAGTTTCATAGCAACAATAATTTTAAACTTTATATTCAGCGGAGGAAAAAGGAATCCAAATGCACCTGAATTACTGTGCTGTACGAGGGAATTTAATTAAGAATATACACATTAGAATTTCAGTGGGAGCGCCTATTTAATGTTACTTTATTAAGCCTTCTATCAAACCCTTTTTTATGTATATCAGTTGATATACAATTAATCTGCTCTCTTGTGAGAAAAAAATAGCACCTGAGGTGGATGAAAAGTGTCAGATTATAATAATTATAAGCAGCTGTTCACTTGGAATCACCTCTGGCCTACATGGGGGATGCTGTGAGCTACCACTTCTCACAACAGACCACCTCATTAGACTTGACCTTCCCAGCTGGGTATTTCATTTGTGTTTTTTTAATGGGTTTGTATACTGCAAATCGCAGCCCCTCGCCAAGGCTGGCTCTTTGTTGCTGTAACAAAAGGGAGTAATGCAACTTTAACAGAAATGCTGCTACTGTATGCCGGCGCAATGCTGCCGGTGGAGTAGGTGACTCCCCGGGTACCGGTCCGCAGAGCACATCGCCGTCCTGCTCGGGGTAAATGCATTTTTCTTAGCTTTCAGACAGTTCTTCTTCTGCTCGGTCTCCAGGTGTTAAAAAAGAAACGATTGTGCAGTTCTTCTTGCAGCGGTGGTTGGCATCCCAAACTCTAACGTCAACCAACACCGAGGTGCCAGAGACGGAGAACTGCATCCGCGCCGGAGAGCATCCCGCTCCCAGGCAGAGAGGAACAAACCCACACGTCTGCGCACCAAACTGGAGACCAACTCAAAGAAATTTTATCTGTGCATGAGCGTGTGAGTGTGCCTGTGGTTCCGTGTGTAAATGTATACAGAGATACGGCATTCTCACAGATGCGTTTCGTGCACCATATATATGTGCACATGTACATATAAAATTAAGAGATTAAAAAAGCTTCTGAACAATATATCTGGTTTCTTTTCCCCTTCCATTTATGTTTGTAATAAACTCACTCTCATACAATTAGCCTCAATTGTTTTTATATCTTCTGAGGCAATAATATAGGCAGCCTGGGGAATACAGTAGTAATCCGTATACCTGTGTTCATTTACCCAAATCACTATGGTTACAGCCAGGGCAAATTGTTTACTGTGAGAATCTTTGGAGCCCCTTTCCAGATACTAATGACCTTTCTGTTCATCCAATAACATCAACAAACCAGGGAGGCTGCCCACACCATTAAAGCCAATTGCCTCTCAAGTTACTGAGGGAGTTGTGCTTTTCCTCATTTATTTTCTCTCATCTGATGTAACTCACATGCCACTTTCTTGTCTTTAAAGAAGGGGAAAAACTGTGGATTATTGATTTGCTTCTGAACAGAAGACCAACCTAAAAGCCCCAATGAATTGTCACTCATTATTGAAATTACTGAACACTAATTAAACTGGCAGCTCAAATCCCAGCAGGCCACACTCATCTGAAGCTGAAATTCAGACACTTGGACAGTGGAGGAGAGAAAGCGTTAGCAACCACCAGGATTGTAATAAGCTTTGCATTAATTTTTGTTTCTTAAAGGCACATGCAAGGTTTGTCACAGAACAGGCAACATGCTACCTGGACCTGGGTTAGACTTGCAAGGCAGTTTTCCTGGTTCCCTTCCAGGAGGCATCATTTCAAATGGGAATCCTGCGGTTCCTGGATGGTGCTCCCTTCCTTGTCCAACAAACCACAGCGCAGCACTGGAGTGCTGCAGCGTAGTGCAAAGGCTGACTCTAGTGATGCCAGCAGAGGAAAGGGTTTAACGTTTAAATTGTCTGGCTGAGAGGAAACTGAGTCAGAAAATATACATAGCCGCACGCCTGTGATACTGCCCGAGCTTCTTGAGCAATAACAGATGCTAAAGATCATCTAGAATTCATGGACCCCAATTTATAAAAAAACATCTTTGGCCCATTTTCACAGGATGTTCAAACTACGCATAAATTATGCATGCCCATGGTTAATCAACCTCAATTTTTTTCTTTTTTTTCCTTGCCTGAGAAGTAACCCTTCATTTGTTCAACTTCAAAGAGGGTAGAACCAGCAGAGAGAGGGCTGGGCTAAGTACCCAATTTGCACTCTGCATTTATGAACGGGACTTTGTGGTGATGCTGCTGGTAGTGAGGGAAGTGAAGGAGAGACCTGGCCTCAGTCATCCCATAGGTCCCTCTCAGTTTTATAGCCCATGGTATATAATACTCAAAGGACAAGGAAAACAACTGCTGCAGACACTTAGGAGAAATGTTGGATCTTGGACAGTCACAATCTGTTCTTTGGAATTATGGCTCCTTCTGTTAGAGGGACATACACATATTCAGCACTGCATATAGAGTGCCCTTTATAAATACGGCTTACCATGTATGTTCATCTCGTGCCAGAATTGGTTTGGAAGAAATTGCAAAACAATTTTCACTCTTCTCTCTATATACACATTCCTACTAAATTTCCCAGCAGCTGGTCCTTGGGACATGACTGGCAGAAGGCTTTCGAGTGAAAGCTGGAGAGAGAAATCTTTTAGGCAAATATCACTCTAGATGAAACACTTTGCGTCTTTCTGAGCGAAGCAGGGCCCTTTTCCATCTGACAGCCACAAAAATTGAATCTTGCTGCTTATGCTGGAGTCTAGAATTGTTTTGAAAGTTTTGCAGGGAGCAGATCTTCATGGTGGAGGCACCGTGAGGTCCTTCCAGCAATGGAGTGCTTTTTGGAAAGTTTAAGTAAAATTATTAATTATTTAATTATTCTAATAAAAAATTAATTGAATTTTAGAACAAAAGAATGTGCCAACATCACCCTTCTATATTTAGGTGTGGAAACTAAGCTGTGGGGAGTGACTTAAGAAAGAAGGGACTGAAAATGCAAATGTCCCATTATATTCTACTTAACCTGATAATATCCCTTGTGCCGTTGAGTTTGTCCTATCTGAACGCCATGAGACCTAAGGGGAAGGAATCAGCAGTGGTCTTAATATGGGAAATTCCTGGATAGGATACACTGTCCACCCTCGTCTGATGTTCACTGCCACACAAGGTCCCAGGTCGATGCCAACAAAAAGGCACCCATTTACTAAGGATGCCTTGACCAGACCTGGGGTTTTAAAAGAAGTCTGGATACTTGGGGTCTTTAAGAAAAAAAATGCAGCCTATCTGTAGATTTACCCCAGCCTACGTTTCAACGTCACCTTGACGAGGCAGCGGGTTGGGATGGCTGTGAGTGGTGGGACGTGGCAGAACCATGCAGACATATCACTGCTGCCTCTGGACCCAGTCCTGCAAGGTGTTATGTGCCCAAATGCCTGGGACTGCCACTTCATTCTGAGCACCTGAATAGCCCAGACACGTCTCTAAAGCTCTGAGCCAAACTGAGCCATACGTGGTCACCGGGACGGACTTGTCGTCGGGGGCAGCTTCTTGCGGCACAAGGAGCCAATTAACAATTGCATCTTCAGCAGCTTCCAAAACCTAACCTGAGCCTCTTAAAGAGAGCTCACCCAGCACTTATTCATCTCACTGCTGAGATGAATTTCAGCTTCTGCAGTGGCATACAGAGAGAGGTGAGCGTTTATAATGGCTGTGCCGTGGCTGTTAAGTGCTGCCATTTTATTGTATTTGGAGGGGGAGTAGTTTAACAGGACTGTTACCAACAAACAGCACAATGTTTCCAGGCATCTCTTTTGCAAGTCACGGTCAAGAGGAAAATAATTTCCATGTGCTGGCCTTGTGTCTTGATTTTTATAGAGGTCAGAGGGATATTTATTCCCCAGAGTAATGCTCAGTTTTTCTAAAAAAAGTAATATTCCATATTTTCTTAAAATTTTGGATTTAAACCAAGAATGAATTATTTAATTTTTCTTTTCAGTAAAAATTAGGACAAACCAATATTTATTTATTTTAAAATATCCTCTGTAGCTTTAAAATAAATGGTTAGAGCACAATGCAATCCTCCTCCATACACGAAGCATCTTTTTAATATGCCCTATCATGAAATTAATTGGACATTAAATAGCAGGAGAAAGACATATAATAAAACCTGCAGTTATCACAGTTCCCAGTGTGACAATACCCAAAGGTTTGAAGGTTTAGTTAAGCTCCAAAAGTTTAAATACTTTTCCAAACCTCATTGGGCTAGAAACGAGCAGGCTTTCTCATCAGGATTCCCAGTATTCCTGGGTTTGGCCGTGGCTACACAGACTGTCAGAAAAGCCTTTGTTACAAACCTCCGCTAATCCCACTTGTGTCAAAAATGAGGAAATGCAGTGCTCGTGCACCAGCAGCGCAGAGAGGAAAGTTAATCGTTTGGACTTTTCAGTTAAAAAAAAAAAAAAAAAAAAAAAAAATGGGGTTTGGAATTATTCCTATCCAAAACGTACCCTGTCTTGATTAGACTTCAGAAGAAAAAGATTAAGCAATCATTTTTGCGTCGGTATTTGAGAAACTGGGAAAGCTCTGTCCAAAGCTTAAGTGTGCCAGCTGTGACTGAGTACTTTAAAATCTTGAGCGGAAAGTGTCTTTTGCAGTAAGAATCAAAGCTTCTTAAGTTCATCTTTTTTTGAGACTCTTTGGACAGCTGTAATTGGGTTTCTGTGTGTGCAAAACAAGTGAGTCCAAAGTGTAACAGGATGCTGAAATGATACCAGGGGCCTCCTGGAAATTAAAGCTAGATGCCATCATTTCCTTGCAGAATCTGCGCCCTGGCTGTTTTGTGTCTTCCAGAAATCTGAGCTGCCTCTTGTCCTGCCGGCACCCGTATGTGGTGTGTCGGACGTAGACGGTGTGTCAGGGGATTAACCCATGTGGGATGGCTGGAGGGCAGCAAGTGCAGCACGTGGAGAAGAATGAGAACCTGCAGCTCCAGAGTACCTAAACCATCTCTCCAAAAAGCAAAAATCCCAGGGGACAATGGTCTATTAAAAAAAAAAAGAAAAAGAAAAAGAAAATATTTTTAGCAGGACCCTAGACTTTGAAAATCAAATAGACACTTAAAATAGTTGTAAATCTAATCTTCCTTAAAAAAACTCTTCACAAGGGAAAAAATAGCCAATCTTTGTATTATTCTGTGAAAATTTTGCATCTGGGCATTCCTAACATTACCAAAGTTTCCTGTAAGGCAGTGCACAGAGACCAGGCTGGGAGCAAACCCCTTCCTTCGAGAGCGTTACAGTTGTGCGACAATATGGCTCTTTCCTGACTTTATTTTTGACTTCCTGTGAGAATTAAACAGATTGAAATGTACTGAGTTTAGGAGTGAAGTGATAAACGTCTTAATTAACTGCCCGGAGAGCACTGTTCCTAGCTGAGTTGGCAGCACGTCGTCTCCGACGAGGCTTTCGTGGTCCAGAGGCAGAGAACGAGGTATGGCAAGGATGTGAAAAGTTTTTCAGGTCCCGTTCATCAAAGTTGATAGCAGGCAATAGAGCAACCTCGCCAAATTTCTCTTGTTCTTACACTTCAGGGGAATGTTGGAGTTCCCCCCCCCCCTCAGAACAGAAATCAGAGCATAACTTTGCATTTTCTGATTCACGGTCCAGCTGAAGGCATCGTGCGGCTGGGCAGAAGCCTGGCGAGCCTGTAACACTTGGGGCTGAGCTGTATGGCTGAATGCTAAACAGGCACAGAATTTAAAGTGAAACCTGATAGTGATGGCTCATCAAAAGGCTACACCAGCTGTGGTGACAAAGACTGAAGTTAAAGACTAAATAAGAAAGAGTACTAGGAAGAGTATCAAAAGTACTTGGAATGTTTGCATTCCTTTTTTGGGGGGAAATATATATGTATTTAGTCCCGGATTGTTTCACATCTTTTGTTCCCCCTAGTCTGATCTTTTTCAGTGCCTTTTTCTAGACAAGAGATGTCAGGCAAGGACCACCTCAAAAAATAGCATGATATGACTCAAAGACAGGTCCTGATGCTAAATGAAGGAGAACCTCCTGCTCCAGCTGAGCAAAAGGCAACTGCCAAACACTTGCCATTCCAGGAGCAGAATTTAGCAGATTCATTTTAAAATGCTTCTCTAGCTACTTCTTGAGACTGGTTTGGCTTGAGCCTGAAGAGGCAGTTATTTAAGCACTTGAAAGAGACTAAAGGCTCAAGTCTAATCTCAAATACTCAAATGCATATCACCAGGTATCTCAAAAAATCCATGATTGTACTTGCACATCCATGCCCAGGAGTATATTTTCCAAGACACGCAGAGATGCAAACCCACGGATTGGAGATTAGAAATGAGCCGCAACTGTTGAACTCAAATTTATGTTGGTTTTTTTTTTTTTAAAATCTGTATCATGACCTTCCAAAAGAGTATAATTGTTTGATTTCAGTGTTGTGGAGAATACTGAATTTCTAAACATTTGGTGAATCGCATGCATGTTAATTCTTAAAAGTAACTCTTTCATTTGTTATTACAATTGATTGATTTTTTTTTTTTGGTTCTACAAACACACGTTGGAGCCTAGGAATTTAAAGTGAAATCTTCCAGGACTGCGCTGTAAAATTTGACCAGCATTTATTAGTGAAGATGAACACCCAGCCTTTTAGGCTGATCTAGGAAAGGTAGATATTTGTGAGCTGAGTGCAGTTTCTCTACACAGTTCAAATAGTCCCCATGTACCCTCACCCCTGCTACATACAAAGTTAGAATATGATGTGAAAGACTAGGTCTGGTTAATAGTAGACTTGAATTTTAGACTATCTGGAGAGAAAAATAAGGGATTTTCCAGCTCAGAGTGATGAATGGACTTTGCTGTTTAGGAACTACAAGCAAACTTTCTCCCTTGTGTCATCAGCGGGTTCCAAATAAAGCTTCCAGAATGCCCATGCAAATCTAATTTCATCAGTTCTTGTGCTATTAGACCGTGCAAAGAGAAGAAGTTAAGTCAGACAACCCACAACTGGAATCTATTCTTCCCTCCACGCATCTGAAAATGCAGAGTCCTACGGAGACTGGATACCCTTTGGCCAGCAACAGCTTGCCTCTCGCAACGCGGGGGTGCGCCTTGCCAAGCACTAACAACATAAAATCTTTTGGCGCGTGTCCCATCGCTCTGCAAGGGCTGGGGCAGGAGGGGATGCTCGCCCGTAACAGGTACCACCTGCGCTCCGCTCCCCTCCGGTGTCAGCTGGCACAGCCTCCCCTCCCCTCCCACAGGCAAATGGGCGGCGATGAGAAAATTGGGATTCCTGGCAAAACCAGCCGGAGCAAGTCTTGCTCTTGATAGCCTTGAAAAATGGGGTGTGAGGATTTTTCCACTCGGGCAAAAGGCAATTTTCAAGGACAAGATCTCCAAGAATAAACTGGGCTTTTCCATCTCTGAGCGCATTTGGCTGTTGTCGAATATTTTATTTGTTTAGCACCTATCACGCAGTGGGTGCTTCACAAACAAACACACAAGTGAAGGTTTTCACCCTTTAAATGTATAAAAGATGTGGCTGTCATGACCAACAAGCAGTAGCAGGAAAAATAGAAAGGGAAAGAAGATCAGATGCCGCAGCCACAGGATTGTGTGCTTTTTCACAGCATTATTTGTGCACTTCAGGGGGAGGGGGTCGGTTGCCCGTTGCTTGTGCTTCACCGTTTGCTTGTCTTTAACCTGGTTTCTGGGTGAAATGAGGCTTAAACAACTGCATGCTCTGTAGGAGCATCTGTCGGTCTGTCAGTCCTCCCAGGAACCTTTTTAACCTGTCATACAATTTCAACCAAATTTCACGAAGATATCAAATTGCTAGGACTTCTTCCTGTTGCAGATTTTCTGTAGGATGAGTAACCTTTTGGAGATACTCTAAATAACACAAGTGCCTCTTCACTCCCTCCCTAGCCCACTGGTATGGCAGTGGTTGGCCTAAGGACCCTACACATCCGTCGTACAAGCGGGGAGGCACCTTCTTCAGTGCTGCTTATCCCTCGGCTCAGTGTCTCAGTCTTGACATTGCAACAGATTTGCAGAGAATCAACCCAGCTGAATAATTATTGTTTTGCCAACTTGCCTCGATGCTTTGCCCATTTACATAATAAAGACTTTTCTAGTAACATCCTGCCCATGTTTCCAGGTAGGCAGCAGATTTCTCAGGAGCTTAGATAAGAGTGCTTCATCCCCTGTCCCCGGGGGAAGGTAGCTTTCTGAATTTTGTCAGGACACTGGACAACAGAGGGGATAATACACGTGCTGGTCTTCTTAGAAACCTTGTGTGTTGCCGGGTTGAACACTTTGTGGGAGATCCCCTTGATTCTTGTGTTTCTTGCTTGATGCAACCCAGAGGTAATATATCTAGAGCCTTTTTATTATTTGTGGACAAATCTGAACTAATAGCTCAACACCCTTCTTGTCTGATAAGCACTTTAAAAAAGTGATCCATAGTGGGAATCACTTCATTTCTGGGCTGCATGTGGAAGAAGACAAGGTCTTCCATTTTGCAATGAAATATAGAGTTTGGGGTTTAAAATAAAAGACTGGTTTATTCCCTCGTCCTGTTCACAGATTTCCCTTGCCCTTTGCTGTTATGAGTGATGGGAGAATTTCCTTTCACTCTTATACATGGTGTTTCCCACTCCTTTGAGGGCTCCTTTCATTGGACAGGGGTGACCGCTGATGTCCCAATGATGCTTTGCTGAATGTTTGGTATGCACATGCAGAAAGATGTTACATCACATTTGGCTATGAAAGGCGCATCAAAAGTAGCTGCCTGCAAAACTCTTGTGAATGTGAGAGTTGGGACCTGCAAACCTCAGCGAGCAGTTGGGGAAATAAGTTGAGGCAATTTGGGAACCCAATCAAAAGGGATGGATTTCTGGAATCCCCAGAGAGGTGACCTTTCCTAGTAACCATGTCTACTACTTTAACTTAGAGCTCAAATTCAAGTCCTCCTCTTCACCGCTCTCACCTCCTTAAGAGTTCCCCACTTATCCTAGCATTTGAAAATTTGAGACAAACTCGTGTTGTCGACAGAGGAAATGTCAGACACCCAAATGCGTAGTCACTGCAGATGCTGTTCGGTCTGTGCTTCCTCAGCTATTTTGAGGGTCTGAACTGTTTGGATTCCTACTTCTGCATCCCCTCCTCATTTCTTCCCTTCCTTCCTCATTTGGATCCAGTGAGCTGAGTGAGGACAAGCAGCGCCACTAAATCGGAGAGTCTCCCACGCCTCCAGCATCAGCAAATGTGGCTGCACCTCTGTGATTTATTGCAGCGTCAGTGTTCATGTCGTTATTGTTAGGGGGGTTGTAACTATTTAAAACCCCCATTTTCATATAGCTTGTCCATAAAAATTCACTCCAGGTTGGAGACATTCTCAGCAAAGGAATAGTTTAAAAGAGTGGGAAAAAAAATCTCACAACGTTTTCCGAGGTTTTATGTCATTGTGCTGTAGGTTTTTTGAATCATACATTTTGGCTTGTGTGTTTTTCCATGAAGGACACACAAAAAGGGACTTAAATGGAAAAAATAAGGTCAGGTAAATATTAGAAAGCATGTAAAAATGAAAGATGTGTGTAAATATATACTTATCAATAATCAGAATATTCAGAAATTTCAACAGTTGAGAACATTTTCAGAATATTCTGATTATGTTTCTTCTCTGGAAATTTACATGTTGCCTTGTGTTTCAAAACCAGCAAAATGAAGTTACAGGGCCCAAATTCAAAGTTGACTGAAATCTGTACAAAACCCCAGTAAGTACTTTTTCAAGGATATATCTCTGCATTATGGTACAGTTTGACCTGGGAATGGTCTTCAAAATACAGAGCCTCACTCTAGTCAGATAGATAACGCCATAGGGCTACATTAGACCTTAGTCTTTGAGAAAGATGTAGCACTCCATCTGTTTCCCAAATTAACTAAGAGCCAGATGAAATTCAATCCTTTGTGGCCTTTCTTATCTAGTGGGGATAATAGGCATGGTTCAATACATCCCGGTTTACGCTAATTCAGATTTCTTGAGTGAGGCTGGGAGGGAAAGGGAAGACAATTTGAACCAAGATGCTGCTTTTGCTTGCCTGTTCCCTTGTCACCTAAATAAGAGCGGCTGGTAGAAAAATCAGTTCTGTCACTACCTCATTAGACGAGGTGCTAAAATCCTTTATGGACATGTGATACAGCAAATAGTCTGATTGTGACATATTTAAAAGTATATAATGACATTTAAATATGAATTGCCCACACATACAAAACTTGGGGGGCTATTCAGTCTTTCTTCTGCTCCCGGCATCCCACTGCTCATATCACCCACACAATAGAAGATCTTGGAATAAAGGTGTTTAGGTTTTTATAAGCATCTAACAAGTTTTGAATGGCTTGGGGCTAAGAGAATGATAATGTGATTTGTCCACAGTAAGGTGGAGTCCCAAAGCCGGATTGGAAAAATCATCCCTCCTTACCTTTCAGGAGGTACCTTACTTTACCTTCTCTTCTCTTCTCTTCTCTTTCTTCTCTTCTCTTCTCTTCTCTTCTCTTCTCTTCTCTTCTCTTCTCTTCTCTTCTCTTCTCTTCTCTTCTCTTCTCTTCTCATAAGAAGAGGTCCTGTGCATTTCCTCTGTCAGAAGAGCATCTGAAACCACCACAGTTTGAGCAAAGAGCCAGCAGAACAGGTAGTTTAAAAGTAGTGTCTAAAATACATCTTTTTCCAATAGAAAGTCACGGGTGTGGTTTAAGTCAAAATTAAAATATACATGCCCATCTGATTGACTTTGTGCAAGAGTTTGCATCCTTTGGAGAAATGCCTGACAAGCTCATGGCCACGCAACCTGGTTGGGAACAAAATGCCCCCTAAAAATGGGTGTCAAATCAAGGATGACTTGCTCCTTACAAGTGCTTCTTGTAGTGTGTGTGATTGTAAAGGGAGGAAAGCTGCTTAAAATCTAGGCGGTTCAAGATAACAAGGCAAATCTCACCCTGACATATTTTATTTATAAAATGTCCAAAAGCTTACTAGAAGAAAAGAGCA